>NW_028301609.1:2764621-3067651 GCF_987345545.1 Pholcus phalangioides
TACCCTGTACAATTTTGGGAGTGGAAACGCTGTTCGTCATAAAATAAAAAATTTTAAATTTTTATATGGTTCTGCTTTTCCTTGAACTTCCAATCAGAAAGTTGTTGCCCTGTCTCTTCTGAGCCCCACAAAACATCTAATGTTTTCAACTGCAATATTCACTGAGATATTTGAATTAAAAAATTTGAGAAAAAATGGTGGGGGGGGGGGGAGAACAGCAAAAAACTAACAAACAATGCTTATTTCCTCAAAGTGATACTGTTCTTTCCCCAAACATGTCTGTGAATATTGCACTTAGAAACATGGGATTTTCTTTGTTGACATCAGGAGAGATGGGAACAACTTTCTAATTCAAAGTTAGAGCATGGGGGAACCATTAAAAAAATATAGGTATTTTATGACACATTGTATTTTCACTCTCAAAACTGGTACTGGGTAGCTTTCAAACACATTTTGAGCATTTTCAAAATTAATCATGGCTCTAGGACGAATGATTCATAATATAAAGAATGCACACTGTACAATGGTATACCTCAGCTAACAAAGATAATTTTTTCTGGAATCATGATTGCTAGTTGAAATGTGATTTCAAATAGATTTCTATGGAAAATCATTTGTTTCGAGTATTGCCCAGGCTACCTAAGTTTTTTAAAACACCAAAGAGTGCTGCAAAGAAAGACAAATTGATCGAACTCTAAAATGAACAGCTTTGATATTGGATAAATGAAAATTTACAGGATGATGAAATACTGAATATCTTTTTATTTTATACTGTAGTACACAACCAACACCAGTCCAATAAAGCTGGTGTTGTTGGCTTTTGTATATCTATAACCAAGTTGAGTTTGTAGGTGTCCCCGTCCATTAGTGATTTGGTCAGCTCATTTCCTTGTTTGATACATGTAGATAGAAAATATAAGGGTCCAAAATGTCTAGACTGTTCAGTTTGATGCTGAGAGTTCTTGCACTGAAAGGAACAAAGGCTGAATATCTATCTGCCTCATATAATAACATATAGATCATAATATATCTCTGTTCTGCTCATAGCGTCTCTGCTCATTTGCAGCTGAAAATGCCTGTCCCCACTCAATTTGCAGCTGAAGATGCCTCCACTCCATTTGTTGTTGAAGATGTCTGCCTTCACTCAGGCGTGGATCCAGGGGAGGGACGATCTTTCCCTCCCAAGTAGTAGCTCAATAGTATGGGAAAATTTGTCTGTCCCATAAAATACGGACCATGAAACAAACTTATACAATTTGCCCCTCCTATCACATCGTTCTGGATCCACGCCTGTAGTGAGATGAAGTCCAACACCCATGTGCAAATAAAGTAAAAGCTATGGACACTTTCACAAAATGGTATTCTGTACGGTATACTTTACACAGCAATGTAAAATTAAATTTGCTTTTCAAAGCTCACAGATCCTCCCCAAAATCTATATAACGACCCTATGGAGTCTATGGACCCCCTGGCTAAGAACCCTTGTTATATAGATTTTTCACTGTATTTAAAATTTTTCACTGTAATACTAATGTTCAACTGGAAACTTAGTGCTAAAACAATATATCCAACCAAAGATTTAGCTATAGGGAATAATTATAAACAACAACTTCGGAGATCTTATCAACGGGATCTCTTCCGCTATTCATCATATTCGTCATCAAACATACCATATGGTAGAATATCATATGTGCATATTTATTTTTTCACAACAAAATAAAAATGATCAGTACAAATACTTCAAATAAGTTGCGATGGGAAAAATGTATTTCCCAAAATAACAAAGAATAGTTGAGTTTAGAAAAATAATAATAATTAAATAGCGTACATAGAGAGGGTCATAGGTTAAGTAAATATAAGATAAAAGGAAATCGGGAGTAAATAGAAGGAAATAATTTTTTATAAATGAAACGAACTGATTATTTTTCTTCTAGGATTTTTATTTCTAGGTTGTTTCAGCGAAGGATTCACCGAGTTGAAATAAAACACTTCCGAATCGTAATCAAGCGATTCACACATCATTTTAAAATCGTAATCATGAGAGATTTGTTGACGTTTTGTTGTCCAGTTCAAGTTGATTCACGCTAGGAGGAGACGATCAAAATTAACTTTCAATTCAAATTACACAGAGATCTCGGCAGCCTGGCTACTCTCTGACTGCAGGCTGGACTTACTCGATTTTTTGGGTGATCTTGAGATGAATTGAAAAACAAGGTTGATAGCCTTGTGCGAACAAAATAAATTACTACTTTTTTGAAAATAAGCAAATTAAATTGCTTTAAACTTTTTTTTACACAAATTAATTCCAATTGATATTTTTTAAAATCTTTTAGTTGATAAAGTTATGCTTTTACTGCCATCTGCCGGGCATATTTTTAATTTCACCTTTGGTTTTCAGTAGTTAATATTGATAAAGGGTAAGGCGACTTGATAAGGATTCTAGTGGCTATCAATTTTTGACCCCCCCCCCCCCCGTCAGCAACATTTCAGTCAGCACTGTCCCCTACCTCCTAACACATATTGGTGGGATCAGAAACGTACGCAGGAGGAGGGGGAGTCATTGGGGGCTCGTGCACCTTCCCCCAGAAGAAAAAAATATATCTTTTTTAATGTAAGAACATTTAAAAAAATGAAAATTTCGAAAGAAAATACCTTTATATGTTAATATAATCGATTTTTGTTAATTTCAATGCCATTTGAAGGTTTAAGGACTCAAAATTTCTCTAAGAAATTCATTGCGACCCACCCTTGACCCCCCGGACCAAATGTGGCCCTGAAGGTTATCTGATGTGGCTTGCCCCCCCCCCCAAACCCAATTTTGTAAAAATGAACTAAGCGGAACATTTACAGATCGTTTAAATGACCAGTGGCACAATTCCAGAGCATTTAAGTGGCCCGTGGCACATTTTCAGATCACTGAAGTAGGCCCATGGCACATTCAAAGATCATTTAAGTAACCCGCGATACAGCTCGAAAACACTTAAACGATCCGTGGCACATTTGAAGATCTCTTGAGTGACATGTGTCACAATTTTAAAGCACTTAAGCGGCCCCCAGTGCGGTTCTACATCACTCAAGTTAACCCGGAACATTCCCAGATTACTTAAGTGATCCGTGGCATAATTACGGATCACCTGAGTGATGCGTTGCACAGTTCCAGAGCACTTAAGCGGTCCGGATACATTTCCTGAGCACTTAAGCGGTCCAGATACATTTCCTGAGCACTTGAAGGATCCGTGAAACATTTAGAGTTTGCTGAAGAGGCTCTGTAAGGGATTTATCATCAAAGAGAATGTTAGTTCAGGTGCTCACAAACTAACGAAAGATTTTTCTCGTTTTTGGCACACGGAGTAAGATGCAATTTAGAATATTTCATGTTTTCATAAAGGGTGGTTGATTACGTAAGCATTATCTGAACCTCCCCTCTCCCCCTTTTCACCAAAAGTCAGCAAATCGAAAACCCCCCTCTCCCCCGCCATTGATGCTGACATAATACTTGAATGACCCCAAAGGATTTTGATTGGATATGGGACCCTAACATTCTGCAGCAGTTTTTTTTTTTTTTTTTTGTATTTTTACACGATAAATTCACTACAGTGGCCTTGCTGAAGGATACAGAGCCATCTTAGGAACATATCATGGGGAGGGCAAGGCAAATCGATTTTTCTGAAGCCTTATCATGTTATATTGTGCTTAGTTTTTTTTTGTTTTCTTTTTACTTTCTGTTCACTCATGTTCTGTCAATTATTTTTTATTTATTTATTTTTATGTTTATAAGTTTCATATCAAATTGTAAATTGCGATTGCCAGTAAGGGCCATTTGGCTCCTTGGTAATTTTTTCCCCCTCTTTTTTTCTGTATTCCTCATTTCTGACTAATAAAGTATTGTATAATTAATTATCTGGCTGATATGCCCGCCTACCAATCATTGGCGTACGCAAGGGTACCCCTTCAAGCCGAGCTTATAGTGTTATTTTTCAGGAAAAAATGTTAACCCTCCCTTGAGAAGGAAAAAAATTGAAACCCCCTTTGAGAAAATTCTGCATACGCCTATGTGCTACCAATTCATATGCTTAATCTCGAAAAGCTTCACCAGATTTCATTATCACAAGCCCCCCCCCCGCACTTATTGAGATCCCGGGCCATGCCCATGCGTTAAGATGGCACTGGCAAGATGTGGGGCTAATCTTGCGAGGTACCATGACATTGGATAAACTGTCCTAAATCACGGAAGAAAGATTCATCATGAAAGAATTAATTCATGTTGATAAATTATTACCACCTATTACACTTATGCATCCAACTAATGTTCATAATTATGATCAAAATCCCAAATGTATGATTACAATTAAATTTCACTTTAAGTGCATATACTTCTATTATTGGGTCATTTGACCCCCCCCCCAATATATTTGCCACCATCTAATATATATTACCCCTAATATAATTGCATTTCTATAATATCTACAGAAATGCTAGGTCTTGGCAACCCCTCCTCCTCAATATTTTCTAAAACTTCACATATTTGCTTACATGGCAAAAGAAATCATCGCATCAAAATGATTAAACTCATCATTTCCAACACATAAAAAGTCAATTTACAACAGTCACAAACTTACTGGGCCAGCTCACAATGTGTAATATAATACACGGTCCAAAAATGATATCACTCCTCATTCGAATCATGACTTTGCTCTTTTCACGTTGGTAAGAAATGTTGAAAGACAAACTTAGGCTTTTAGAAGTCCTAAGAACTTGAACCATTATTGTGGTCATCAACCCTAATTTAAAATATCAACCAATATAAACCATGAAATGGAATTTATTTAAGGGGTCTTCTGCCCTTTAAAATGATGAAAAACTGTGGTCTAGTTAAAATATCATTAAAAATATTATTTAACCATTGATTTATTCCAAATTTTGGTTGATTGCATATGTTATACAAATCCAATACAAAGTTTTAGGCATCTCTAATACTTGATTTTTGCAAATTTAGAAAAAAACATTAAAAAACAGCTTGCGTACATGATAAAATAGCATGACATCAATGTAATTGAATAAAAATTGATTCAAAATGAATATAATTGTTCAGTTCATAATATGATGAAAAATATTGAGATTTCATTTGTATGTGACTAAATCTTATCTGAAACCAAGTTTTGAATTTTACAACTCCAAAATATTTATATATTTTATTTTTATAATCTAAATATTTATGAATGAAACTCAATTTTTTCGCCATTTTATGAACTAAACAGTTTCTTTTATTATAAATAAATTTTTATTCATTAACATTGACGTCATGTTATTTTATCATGAGTCAAAGATGTTTTTACTGAATTTTTTTTTAAATTTGCAAAAAATAAAAATAAGCATTGGAGACATGTAAATATTCTACTGGAATAGGATAACATATACAATAAAATATGTGTGTGCCAAATTTGAAATAAACGATGCAAAAATAATATTTCTAATGATATATGTACTAAGGCATAGTAGGGGGGGGGTAGGAGATCCCCCCCTTAAATAAAACCCAGAGTTGGTATTGATGGATAAGACCCATCAGCATATTTTTGGTGGTGTAAAATGTTGTCTTAAAAAAAATTTCAAAGCATATTTTTGGTGCTTTTAACAAACAACCAGATTGTTCAATAGTTGAATTGACCTGTGTGAGAAATGTTAATGTTTAGAAATATTTATACTAGTTTGACATTGCTTATTGGGCCCATCATTATATATGATAGGCTGTATACGGACCCACAGATTATCTCCCTCCTTGTTTAGACATTTTTATTTCAATTATTAGATCATCTCAACCAACATAACATGTCAAGGCTCTCTTTTTCCTACAAGAAAAAGCATGCCAAAACTCTTAACATAAGGGCCCAAAACAAAAATATATACCATCTTTTTTTTTTCACATCATAATGCCACTATAAAATCAATATAAAATGTTTGTTAAAAGTACTGGCCTAAAAGAGGCTCCAATCAAGGTGTTGTAGTACATGTGGAGGGTGGGACATGTACAGTACCCACAACTTTTAACCCAACGATGGCGATATCTTGGGTTGTATTTGTTGTAAAAAAAAAAGAAAGGTAGCGTTCTTCTTCATTTAAGAGATCTTCCATAATTGTACTAAGTTAATTTGCCATCTAGATGTTCAAACAAGATCCAACTTTTGAAAGTTCAATGGTAACCCCATTTTTTTTCCTTCCATATTTGGATTTAGAATCTCAAGAAATGCCGAAATACAAAATTTCATGAATTTCGAATGAACAGTTAGTGAAATATAAATTATTGAAAAACGAGTGACGTAATGTTAAACAGAAACATCTTGCTTTTGAGCATAATTGCTGAAATAATATAGGTGTCTCATTACTTTTTATTTTACATGATAGATTCTAATGTGCCAAACATAATTTTGTTACTCATTTTGAATTTGGCTTTTTTTTAAATATGAGTTATGAATTATTAAAACATATTTTAAAAATTTATGAATAGAAGCATACATTAATTTTTAATTCATTCGAATCGGCATAGTCGAAAATCCAACAGAATTAATTTTCATTCCAATCTGACCTCTATCTCGCGAAATATGAGCAATTTTATGAAAATGACCACTTTTAGCGACTAGATATAAATTTGAAACTCATTGAAAAATTTCTCATGACAAATTATGTAAAAATGTTTAAATATGAAGCTCATAACTTCACGATAAATAAGTTATCCATCCAGTTTTTTTTTTCCAAACATTTTATTTTCTTTTTAAAAATTCGAGTAAACGAATAAATAACGAAATTTTGAAATTTTTCACTATTTCAGAAATTTGTTTCATTCCTTAGACAATATTCATGAGCTGAAATAGTAAATATAATAACGTGCAAAGAATTCACAAATTAATACCATACAATTAGATTGATGTTAATATTTATGGAGATAATAATCAATAAATAATGGTTCTCCCAATAGCGTAAATCATCTTAGTGTGCACTAAGTTTAGGGTAGTGGCTATTGGTAGAGTCGTCTCTGCTAAAATCACGACATTTCGTTTCATCTGTATTTTTTTAGCATTAAAAATTGAGGAATTGCAAAATGAAACAAAATTATAATATAAAATAGGGCAATGTTCAACGGAAAATTCTTATACTGTATTTTTTTTCTGAATTGATGAAATTGCCGTCACAAACAATTGCTTTGTGACACATCGTTTGAAATAATTATGGTATAAATATTCGTTCAATCCTGGATATAAAGTCACTAAAATTAAGAGTAATAAAAAAAGTTTGTTTTTCACCTCCATAAAATAGAAACTATTTATTTTTTAGCAGCACTAAATCCAAGCACTCGCGTAGCATATGCAGTATTTATCGTTCGAAACTTGTTTGGTGTGTGTGTTTTTCCCCCTGCAATCAACCTTGAGAAATTCAGTTTCTCAATTTTGAGAGCGTCCCCAAACACATTTTCACTCATATATCTCTCATTTTTATACTTACGGTGATGAAATTTTATTTTCAGGATAAGTGCAATGTGATAAATCAGATAAGATGGGGAAAAAATAAGGGTTTACATTGCAAATTTTGAAGTTTGAACAATAATAAATATGTAGATGACCCCTCATCAAGACGAATTACACATAATCGGGTAGAAAATCATGAGGCATAATTTTTGGTGGAAACCGCTTCATTCTACAACTTTTAGAACGTAAGATATCGCCATCGTTCAGTTAAAAGTTGTGGGTACTGTACCTTGCTTCAGAGAGGTTAAGAAAAACTTGGCTGTTCTGTGTTCATTAAGTTGAATTCCAGGCATTTTGAGATTTAAAAATAATAGAGATCTCTCAAATACATGAACATTATTTATGATAAGTAATCAGAGGCTTAAATCAGGGAAAAATGTAAGTTCCACCAAACTGAACAAGAATACAATCTGAAATGCAATATGAAATTTCCAATGTGATGAAAAAAATGAAGCCTCAGACTGCCTGATGGTGTAAGCAGAAGGGGGGGGGGATGTACAGTAGATTCCATATTTATATATGCTGTGCATATGTATATAAATTATCGGGAGGGCACAGCCTCCTCACAAATTTCTTTTGCTGGGCTCAAATAACCTGAGTCAGCACTTACGGTAACAATTATTCATTTACTCAAACTTCAAAATCTCATGTTTATTTTTAAACAAAATGGTTTAAATATAAAAATAAAAAGTTTCATGGTATTATCACAGATAAAAACGTTCATATAAGTCAAATTAAAAAACACATAAATACCATTAACACTGAAAACACACTTCATAAAAATATGTTTATACATAAAAAGTCTTTGAATTAAAACTTCTTCCAGGGAAAAAATCACCGGTTTGTTCATTTCAAAACATATTCCACATACAACAAACTCACATTCAAACAATAGAAGACAAAGAAATTTGCTGCATGTGCATACATAGCAATGACACTTGTAAAAAATGTAAATGACATCAATAGCACATATCACAGACAGAACTTTCTAAAATTATGATACCTGTGTGAGTATTTATAAAAGTGTAACTTAAAATATAAACACTGTAATGCAAATGAGCCCACCCAACAAGTATTGATAATAATACATAGTATAAAATGATTGCAGTGCCAGAGGTCCATAAATTTTGCCACATCATTTACATTTAAAATAATGCTGTATAATTTGCATTCTTCTCACAGTTTATATAATGTTTGTAAAACCTATTTAAGAAAGTTTAAGGAAATTACATATAAAAGCTTCAATTTGATACAGTAATCAATTATTCAATAGAGGCTTTTGGGGGCCTATGACTAACATAAAAACATAAAAGTTATATAAATGCTAAATCTATACAAAGCAATTAAAGCAATAAGTCATATCTTTTTACACCCTTTTATCTTTTGAACCATTGGTGATAGAAACCTATTTTCAATTAGAGTATCAAATATCCAAATAACATGACCAATTCAGATATATCATTTTTTCTACTAGGGGCCATAAATATATACATACACACACACACACACACACACCAAGATACGAAATTTCATTTTTAATACATCCCTTCCCTCTAATTTCCAATTAGAAAGCTGTTGCCTTGTCTCAACCAAGTCCAATATAAAAACAATTCCATGTTTCTAAGTCTATTATTAGCCAAGATATTTGAGTTTGAACAGCACATATAAAGGGACAAACTCGAGAAAAAATTCAAAACATTCTTTTGCAGAAGCAGTTTATCAAACTTTTCTAAATTCTGAGAAGTTACCTTAACTTTGAATCAGCAATATCAGCAAGCACTGCACTTAGGAACACAAAATCTTTTTTTGTTGGACTTGGTATTGGAATTTACATTTTGTATCTTAGTATATATACATATATATATGATCTCCAATAGGAAAAAAAGGCCTATCTGAAATGGGCATGTTATTTTGATACTCTTTCCAATTGAAAGTATGTATCTATCATTGACTGTTCAAAAGAGTGGATAAGGATATGACTTAACACCCTGTATAGTACATTATAAAAATGTGTGTGTGTTTCATTATTGTAATTTTTTTTCCATTAAAGATTTCAATTTTGATTAATTTTATTCCTCTTTCAAAAACAAGATTCAAATAATACACACAATCTAATTTTTTCCAACGTTTCAATGCCAATCCAGCAAACTCTATTAAACCTTTAAGGGGCAATGATGAGATATCTCACCTCCATAAAAGACTCTTATTTTAGCATTGACACGCCCAGATATCTTGTAAAAGTTATTTTTCAATGGAAAACTTCTCATACCCCCTAGTTTGCGCATGCTAAAAATTAATAGGAAAATCTTTTCAATTAAAAAAGATGTGACATTCTGACAGGGGTTTAATGATTTCTAATTGTCACTTAAAGGGTTAAGTAGACCCATCATTGTACAGTGGTACCTGAGCCTACAAGATTAATTTGTCACTGAAAGTTTCTTGCATCAGTTTCTTGCATCTTGGTGGATAAGGTACTTGTCTACTATACCAAAGAATGTTTAGAGTTGTCACAAGTTTGATAACAGGTAAATTCTTGTCGGAATCTTTCCTAACATGGAGATACAACAGAAACAAAGACAAGATGACAGCAAGCCACATTGCTGCCAAGTTCCCTCCCCATCCCAGGGAATAATAGCACACCAGCCTCTTAGCAATGTATGTTTGCAAAAAAAATGTTGAACACTGTCATTTGTAAAAGAAATGATCAAAACTTGTATCTTATCACATATTTTCCAATATAAAATAATGGAGACCCTGACAATATTTATTATGCTCCCATTACTACTCATAGAATTACTTGATATTCATAAAAATTACTTGTGCTACTCATTATTCATTATTACTAATTATTTGTTGAGTTAAAACTGCACAAGCATTTATATTGGTGAAAGGTCTACAACCTTCAAACTGGTTTCTCTTATGTTACAGCAGTTTTTTACAACCTCTATGTGCCTAAGAAAAGCATTGATAATTTTTCATGAGAGCAGAAATATTTAAATTTATTAGCAAACATGTCTACTTCATTAACTGTGACGTAGTTGTAACAATTTTTCCATAACAACTTGTCAGTTGTTTGCTAATACCAAGGCAAAGCATGGTTGGCACTGGGTTGAGGACCCCCCCCCCCCGCCCTACAACACTGAGTTTTCTTACATTTGCAGCGCCGTCATGATTACATTAATGCTCCTTCCTCTTGTACTGTAGCCTAATTAGCACATCTCAAATGATTAGATCTTGGTTTTACTTCAGACTACTTTATTTATACAATATGGCTTACTCTATCCATTGTATATAACAAATTTTAGACCAAATTTCAAATACACAGTATCCACTGTGTACCTGGTCGTATAGGCATCAAACTGGACTCACATGGTGAAGATCAAGGTTTGAACTGGGTTATTGACACAGTAGTAATCAAATGGAGTTGATTTTCTGCAGGTTTTCCAAATTTGAGGCCCAAATGTGATCCCATTCAAAAAAGTCTCTCCACAAGAGAGCAGGGAAACCTTCAACACAATACTTGCATAATATGAAAATTCAGGCACTTGTCATTTTCACTTAGAAATATGCAGAAAAGATGGCAGAATCATTAAAGAACTCAATACACACATAATGCTGACAATACAAAAACAAAGTCACACACACATACACTCAAAACATATACTTTGGCATGCACCAATTCATTAGAAATTGCTTAGGAGAATGCATTATTACGTAATAGCACCCTGCTGTTTCATGATAGGAGGGACCAACAATAAGCGCGAGTTGAATTTGTGTGAGTTCAGTGTACTTTCCTACATACAGATAAAAAAATCATCATTAAAATTTTTAAATCTTTTAAATCTTTTATTAAAATTTTTAATCTTAAATTGCTTTGAAATGTGTACAAATGAATGCAATGTGTAATGTAATATTTGATAAGACTTCACTCTACCAAAAATAAGAGCTTCTTGAGTTAAATCAGTGTAATTTGTTTTTAAATTTTTTCTTTGCATAAAGTCAAGTAAAAAAACTTAGAAGATAGTGGATATTAAATTGGTCATTGTGAATGATTGCGTACATTGCCAATAAGTATTAAATATAGTATAATTTTAAACTTTCTCAAAACTGGATAAAATGTTAGACTCAATGTATAAAAATATGATTACTAAAACATTACTCAAAAATGGAAGCTCTGATTTTTTATATGGTTTTAAGGCACAAATTGATTGCAAAAATTTCTCTCAAAGTTTACATTTTCAGCTGCTTCATGGGTTTCTACAATTACCAGCTAAAAAATCAGCTCACACTTGGCTACATACAGTGTTCTGATTGAATGGACAATATATTCTTACCTTACTACCCCCCCCCCCCTGTAATTAAAATATTGTTTCCATCTCAGGTATAATACCATAATTGCGTATGAATTATGCCAAATACAAGCATTTTTCATACAAAATTGTGTGAATCTCGGTAGTGAAAGCCATATAATATAATTCAATAAAAATTTATACATTAACACATTATAATATTTTGCATCTTTTCTTTCAATGGACTAAACATTTTTTATTTGCTGTCCTGCTTTTGATTCGTTATCAAATTTGGCGCACATTAAACTTTTGTAACCTATATACTTTTACAGTTCTGAATGGCAATAATGAATGATATTTGTTTTGATATAGTTTTTGTATTCAAAATATTGTTTTTTTTAAACAAGCCTCACTGCATTAGTTAGTTGTTCTTTTCACTAAAGATATTGATGATGTTTATGTGTCTATTTTGTTTATTATGGAAATCATCATAAATTAATGCATAATCGGAAAAGTATCCTGATCATCTCTCAAAAAAGCTTCACTTTGAGTAGAATCATTTCCTACCTCAGCAAGGAACTTTGTATCTACTATTTCAGCTCTTCCTTTTTCATTAATCTCTCAGATTTCACCCTTTTTGAGAAGAGTGGTGCTTATAGGAATTGCTTCGTGTTTCTTGCTTTGTTGATCATTTCCTGATGGTCCATCTTGTGCAGATGTTTTGGCCTCAAGAAATGACAGCACAGGATTTGACTCTTCGACTATGTTAAATCTATTTTCTTTTTCAGCAAGTGTGGAAAAATTCTGATTTGATTTTTCCTTTTCCTCACTTAGATTTTGTGATTCTTTTGTCTTATTGCCAAGAAGAGTTTGGGTTTCTTCATTATGAAGCTCATTTCCATTGGAAATGGATGATTTTTGCAAATTTCTGTTATTGATATCAACCCCGTTTCCTTTGTATAAAATGGAATTACCAGCACTGTTATCTTCCGCCTTGTTATCTTCATTTCCTAATATCTCACATTTATCAATTGTTTTTTCACTAGCATCTGAAAAACAAGCAGTTTTATTACCAAGTATATCTCTATCTTTAATTTTTGCAATAAACTCATTAGTTTCTGAACAAATTATATCACTTGCACAATGGACAATTTTCTGTATTTGGTTTTGTTGATCATCATGACTGGAAGACTTCAACTCACTACTGGCATTATGCTTTATAACAGACTCAAAAGTATCAGATGAGTCTTGAGTTTTCACGTCTCTGTTTTCATCAGCTCCACTTTGAGTAGAATTATTTCCCACCTCAGCAAGGAACTTTGTATCTACTGTTTCAGCTCTTTCTTTTTCATTAATCTCACCGATTTCACCCTTTTTGAGAAGAGTGGTGCTTATAGGAATTGCTTCGTGTTTCTTGCTTTGTTGATCATTTCCTGATGGTCCATCTTGTGCAGATGTTTTGGCCTCAAGAAATGACAGCACAGGATTTGACTCTTCGACTATGTTAAATCTATTTTCTTTTTCAGCAAGTGTGGAAAAATTCTGATTTGATTTTTCCTCTTCCTCACTTAGATTTTGTGATTCTTTTGTCTTATTGCCAAGAAGAATTTGGGTTTCTTCATTATGAAGCTCATTTCCATTGGAAATGGATGATTTTTGCAAATTTCTGTTATCAATATCAACCACGTTTCCCTTGTATAAAATGGAATTACCAGCACTGTTACCTTCCGCCTTGTTATCTTCATTTCCTAATATCTCACATTTATCAATTGTTTTTTCACTAGCATCTGAAAAACAAGCAGTTTTATTACCAAGTATATCTCTATCTTTATTTTTTGCAATAAGCTCATTAGTTTCTGAACAAATTATATCACTTGCACAATGGACAATTTTCTGCATTTGGTTTTGTTGATCATCATGGCTGGAAGACTTCAATTCACTACTGGCATTATGTTTTCCAACAGACTCAAAAGTATCAGATGAGTCTTGAGTTTTCACATCTCTGTTTTCATCAGCTCCACTTTGAGCAGAATTATTTTCCACCTCAGCAAGGAACTTTGTATCTACTGTTGCAGCTCTTTCTTTTTCATTAATCTCACAGATTTCACCCTTTTTGAGAAGAGTGGTCCTTATAGGAATTGCTTCGTGTTTCTTGCTTTGTTGATCATTTCCTGATGGTCCATCTTGTGCAGATGTTTTGGCCTCAAGAAATGACAGCACAGGATTTGACTCTTCGACTATGTTAAATCTATTTTCTTTTTCAGCAAGTGTGGAAAAATTCTGATTTGATTTTTCCTCTTCCTCACTTAGATTTTGTGATTCTTTTGTCTTATTGCCAAGAAGAATTTGGGTTTCTTCATTATGAAGCTCATTTCCATTGGAAATGGATGATTTTTGCAAATTTCTGTTATCAATATCAACCACGTTTCCCTTGTATAAAATGGAATTACCAGCACTGTTACCTTCCGCCTTGTTATCTTCATTTCCTAATATCTCACATTTATCAATTGTTTTTTCACTAGCATCTGAAAAACAAGCAGTTTTATTACCAAGTATATCTCTATCTTTATTTTTTGCAATAAGCTCATTAGTTTCTGAACAAATTATATCACTTGCACAATGGACAATTTTCTGCATTTGGTTTTGTTGATCATCATGGCTGGAAGACTTCAACTCACTATTAGCATTATGTTTTCTAACAGACTCAAGAGTATCAGAAGAGTCTTGAGTTTTCATGTCTCTGTTTTCATCATGTAATGAAATTCCCACCATTCCATTTTTATTGACCTCAGAGCTAATAACTTTTGATTTCTTACTTTTGCGCCAATCTTTCTTTGATCTTTTACCTTTACCATTAGGGAAATGTTGTAGGTTTTTATGATTTCCCGTTTCCTCATTATAAATCTCAATATGTTTTGATGAACAGGCGACAGCATCTTTTGATGAACAGGCGACAGCATCTTTTGATGAACAGGCTAGAGCATCTTTTGATGAACAGGCTACATCAACTTCAGGGATTAAGTCCTCACTGCCACCAACACCTAATGGTAAATGAGCAGAAATTTTCTTCCCATTCTTCATTCGGCTTATTACCTCTTCTACTGAACATTCAAAATAACGGGCCAAAACAGATAATTTATCATTATACTCAGCAATGCCATTAGCAGATCCACCAGCAAAAACAACATCAACAGGGTTTCTTAAAATTGCTCCATATTTTGCATGAGAATCAACATTTAAATCAGCTTCTTCTCCATGTTGACTGCCTAATTCATTTAGTTCTTGATACTCAGGATCTTTTTTCCGCACAAAATAAAAAAAATAAAATGCCAACACAGCTTCCAACATCTGTAAATATGACAGCAAATAAAAGAAATCAACAGTAATAAGAAAATGTCAATAATAACAGAAATTGCAAATTTATTATCTTAACATAACTCAATATACAAATGAACAAATTTTTCCATCAAACGATGGACTAAGTATTCTTGAAGATTATTTCAAGTTTTTTTGTTGTTTTTTTTTAATTTTTTGGCATTCAATTGAACATTAACCCTTCATGTGCAAACTTTTGGCAACAAATTTGGATTTTCTCTATTTGATGAATCAGCGATTAATCTGGTAACCTCATTTACATGTTAGAAAAAAGAAGGAAAGAGGAAAAAATACATAAAAGGAAAAAGTTTTAGGGATAAGGTAGATAAGAGTTTTTAAAGCCTCTTTTCACCTTTGCCCAACATGTCCTCTTTTACCCTTACATGCAGGTAATAGTAGAAAGATACATTGTACATGTAAAAAAATCATTATCAGGAGTACAGAAAGAAACAAGGGAAGGAAAAAGAAACTTCGGTTGATAGGATTACTATAAAGCTTCACACTGGTGAAGAGAGAAGAAAGAAAACACAGAGAACTTGTTTGAATTTATTCCACTCTGGCGTTCGGATGCGATATTACGGCCGCGATTTTAAAGGGGTTGAATAAATTAAAATTTGTAATCTGGGTATTTGCCAGTTTTATTATATGTTAATTATTTTTTTTTTTGCTGGGAATTTCTATATAGGTAAGGAAAATGGTAGGATTCCTTTAAGTTGAAAATCCACTATTATGAAATTTCTAAACTGGGCCTATAAATTGATGGGCTAAGTTGTATGAAAGATAGTGAAATAAATCTCGACACAGAAGCCGCAGAAAGCTTTTGGTCAGGACAAAGCTAAAATAAGAGAACTAAAAAAGCATGTTTTGATTTCTACAATATACAGGGTTTACACAAATGAATGACAATTTTGAAAACTTTATACTTTCTAACCAAATGTTGCATATAATTTAATCTGTTATACATAAAAACGAAGAAAAACATTCAAAGTCTTTTTGTCTACATTGCTTAATAGATGGAAGCAAAAATAATAAATAATAAACAAACCATTATTTTTTTCAGTTATCAGTTACAAATATCTAAATGCACGCTGCACAGAAGTAGCGGGAAACAACCCTTGTGCATATTTTAATACACAAAAACTTTTTCTTTTCAGACAATGCATTCTACCGAAGTGCTGCCATCTATTGAGCAAAGTTGAAAAAACGAATGTTTTTTTTTATTTTCATGCATCAAAGATTATATTATGTGTAATAGTTTTGGAAATACAAAAATGAAATGATTTACCAGTCCAATTGCACTAATTATAACTAGAACAATCAATCCAGAGCTTCTATTTTCAATAAAAGATTTCATTACTGCAAGACAACCCTAGAAGAAATGGTTTTATGACGTGCTTAATTTTCACACTTTCATGACCAATAAACACAGTATGAAACCATGTATATTTTATGGTTAATGTGATAAATCTATTATTATACATAATATTCAGTTATTATGCATACTTACCAAGGTGATTAGTAAGTATGCATAATATCCAGTTATTATGCATACTTACTAATCACCTTGGTAAGTTTGATAAAAATTTATTACTTTTATCAACAAATATGTATACTACCCAAGAATTGTTGGTAAATTTGATAAAGACAGTTGAATCGCGTTATAACGAACTCCAAGAGACTGGAGAAATCACTTCGTTATTATGAAATTTCGTAGAGATTTAAAATTCTCGAGAATAATCTTTCAGAGAATATTCTCCTGTTATTTATAATATAGTTTCATATAATACCCTTGAAAATATTCATGACTACTTCATAAATTACTTGACTACTTTCATAAATTACTAGGGAATATTCTTATAGAAAATAATAATTATTCTGAAGTTATTAATAATAGTCCTGCCTATTCCTCGATGAGAATATTCTTCAGTTACTGAAATCTTTCCAGAGAGTATTATCAAGAATATATGTAATAACATGTATTATAATAAATAATCTTAATAACTTGAGAATGATAATTATTTTTGATAAGAATATTTTCTAGTAATTTATAATAGTAGTCCTTTGAGAGAATATTCTCAAGAATATTCTCTGTCCCCCATCTCTCTTCCTGTCAAGAAGATGGGTATATTGAAGTTTGTAGACCCCAATATTCAAGTTTGAAAGCAAGAAAATGAAACCAACAGGGCTGAATTGCTCAACTTTTAAAGAAATGTGAGTGATACAGAATTTAAGTGTATGTGCATTGAAGAAAACAATAGTTCTGTATCTTAGAATGAAAGTGATTGTATAAGAATAGCTTCCTTTATCAATCAACTCTTTGATTTAATTTCTTTTGTTGTGAACTTATTTCTGAAAATTTCTCATTTTAAAATAATTTTTTAAGGTTTTAATCTAAAGGTTTCTAAAATCTTTAACTAAACTTTTAAAACATCTCATCATGACCTGAAGAATATTCTCAAACTAAAAGATGTTATTTTGGGGGGGTGATTATACCAAAAATTGTTTTGTTGTAAATGTTTCAGGGAATGAAAATTGATTTATATTTTACAATATAAACAAAATTAGTAAAAAAATTTAAATATTTAAAGGAAAAATAAATATTCCCAATTATTCTCCAATTTTTACATCCAGGAGAATATTCTCAGAATATTATCATTCTCCAAGAATATTTTTACCTCACATCTTTAAAATTTCGTTACAAAGGAATTTCAGGGTTTTGCATTGTTGATTGTTTCTACATAAACTTATCTGGGGGATCAGTAAAGTGTTCGTTAAAACAATATTTTTTGCTATAACAGTATTCGTTAAAACAGGATTTGACTGTACTGAAAACATTAGCACATTTACTGGAGATTATGTATAATAACCAAGTGTCATCTGTAAATTTGACATCTTTATCTGTGATTATGCATAATACCCAAATGTAATTAGTGAATTTGAATGAAAAACAATTCTGAATGAGTATTGTATGTGTGATGAATATAGTCGGACTGTGATATAATGATAACAAATTTTGCAATCGTACCCTGATATAATGATACATGTATGAATTATCATGTATAGTACGATTTATCATGTTTATCAATAACACGATGTTTGGGTATTATGCATAATCGCCGGTAAAAGTGATTAATTTAGGTAAATATATCACATTTACTGATGACCTTTGGGTACTATGCATAATTGGCAGTAGTGTTATCCAAAAACTTTTTTATGACTAATAATTTTACTTCTCTCCGAAATTTTGAGAGGTATTTTTCGAAAATGAGGGGTAATTTTTTAACAGTGAAACATAATTTTGAATTAGAATTGAAACATGAAAACCATATGAAATGCCATGACATTTACGGCCTATATGAAATTCATGATACATAAATGAAAACATACGTTAAAACTTTTAAACTTAGAAAAATATTTAATCGAAACACTTATATTAAATATCTATTTGAAACAAATATATAAAAAAAATATGAGATAACAAGAGCCAATTTAGTCATATGTATTTTTGTATGTATATATTTATACACTCATTGCATTTTTTTCAACAATTTTTTTTGTTTCCACATCTTAACAGCCAGTTTAAAATCCATATCACAGTGAATGCCTTCATCAGTAACAGTGAAAGGAGGACCTCTGCATGATAATCATATTAGGGGTGTCCAGATGGTCATCAAGTTGAGCCTCTCTTTTCTGAGTTTACATGATTTAATGTTGAAAAACCACATTCACATGATGCTGTTGAAAGAGGCAAAATTAAGGCAATTACACTGAACTTTCTAGCCTATATTCTGGATACATAAAAGATGTGTTATCACCACCTTCTCTGCACCTACTGATATATTTGCAAATTCGAAATTCTGTCATTTTCATTCCTTTATATTTATGCAATAGTTCTTTTACACACAAATACTCATTCTTTCCTACCCTTCTTGGCGTTTCTTTAGGAAGTATATTTTCATTCTTATACAAGGTATTTTCATTTCTTTTACAATAGAGACCATTTAAACTGTCCATTGCTTCATCAGAACTTGGGTTGTAATTTGTTTTTGAACCGTTATACAAAAAATCTTTTTTTTTTAATCATTGGGCTCGAAAGTTTTTGCACATGTTGTGTCATTCATAGGATTCAAAACTGCATTAAATTCAATGAAAATGTTCACTGTACTTTCTTCAAACCTGTTGTCCAAGTTTTCACCCAGATGGTTTAAAAACTGTTTTTGCTTTCATGGAATTTTGATCTAAATTTAACATTTTTAATTTTTTTGTCTAATACTCATTTTCTTTTTCAAATTGTGAAGTGATGTCTTTCAAACATATTCCAGGGTTGTTATGAAATTTTTCTATTTGGAATTTTGTTGATTTTAACCTCTCAATAAGAGTTGAAAAACTAAGATTGTCTGCTTGGAAAAGCAACAGATAGTTTGTCGATCAAGTCCAAAACATTTTTTAAGGGACACACAAATGCTTGCAACAAAGTTTAACTCAGATACTGCCTCTAAAAGGTTGGAGGATTTGGTGTCAGCTCCCTTTTTTAAAAATAAAGGTAGGTAACAAGCATTATACAAGGATCAGAACTAAGTTACAAATAAGCCTGTACAATCAAGTTTCGAACTTCTACATGACTAACTCCTGAATCCCTTGGTATAGTCTTTACTTTATCACTTTATGTTTATTGTCTTGTACATATATTTAAAAAAAAAATTCAACCAACATTTTGACGAATATTTTCACCCCCTACAAATATTTCGAAAAGTGAAATGCATATCTAGATGCATATTGGCGAATGCTGATCGCCAGTAAAAGTGATAAATTCAGGGAAATTTTTATCTAACTTACCAAAATGCTTGGCAAGTATGCATAAACATAATAACCACATTTATCACATTTACCGTAACATATATACTATAATCCAAAGAAAAAAAAAAAAATATATATATATATATATATATTTGCTTTTATATTTATACATAATATATGAATATAAAAAACAAATTAACAAATATAAAAATTACAATATACAACAGGAGAACTGTAAAACACTTCCAAGAGGACTGTATGGGATGCCAATCAAAAAATTTCTAATCTGAAATTTTTTACCGAATCGCTGGAAGCAGAAAACAGCTATTTTCAATCGCTCAGATGTACACAAAAAGAGCTTTAAAATTTCAGATATGCAGTAGAAACTCTGAAATAGGAACTTTTCAAAACCTATGGGAGTCAGGATTGAAATCTATATAAATGTATTGATTTTATAATCTATAAACAAGCTCAGCTGAAGTGATTTGAAGTCTTTTTCCCTCATTTTCATTGCCAGTCGCAAGGCGAATGTCACAGAATATAGCAATATTACTTTCTGATCATAATGTACTTTTCAAAGTTTTTATTAAGCAAAGCATTTTAACAAGATTCCTAAAAAAAAACTACAAGTTCATGGTTTGGGTTGTTTGCTGATTTGCAGTAGCCCCAGTGAATAAACTAATCAAAGATAGAGAATACAGTCAGTCCTCGGTATTCACGGATTTCCTATTCATGGTTTTCATATTTGAAGTCTCATTCCCAGTGTTTTTGGAAAATACTATTGAGATATTAATTATCGTATCGGAATGAAATATAAGTTGTAAGTGTAAATAACCATTTAAAAACTCCCTCTTAAACATTTTTCTTTGGTGTTTCTGAAAATGTTTATACAAAGCTGTTGTTTGAATGTTTCTAAAAGTGAAAAACCTGCAAGTAAAATTCGAAATATTGACAAAGGTTAGCATCATTACTGCAGTTTTCCAGTATTAAGGCATCAATGAGAATCTACAGTAAAATATATCAAGAAATAAGAACGTTAAATTCAATCAGCCATTGCTGTAGCTATACAGCCCTAGCTCCACATGTTTCTCATGTAGAAAATGCTGTTTTTCCATGGATGCGATAGAAAAATGTATGCAAGTTGCGAGTAATGTTAGTGAATAACTTGCGCACTAGAGCCATCGTTATTTAATCTGCAAATTCGGACAAATTCATGACAAATGCATCCTGAAGACAAATTCATGACAAATGCATCCTGAAGACAAATTCATGACAAATGCATCCTGAAGACAAATTCATGACAAATGCATCCTGAAGACAAATTCATGACAAATGCATCCTGAAGACAAATTCATGACAAATGCATCTTGAAGACAAATTCATGACAAATGCATCCTGAAGACAAATTCATGACAAATGCATCCTGAAGACAAATTCATGACAAATGCATCCTGAAGACAAATTCATCATGAGCAATAAAGCAAAGGCTTCTTAAGTTTAAATTAGCAATAGATTATTTCCATGAAATAGAGACCAATAAAAAGATTGGTCTAAGATATCGATATTCCGATTCCTTTGTTTGTTAGGATGCCCATAGCTAACGATAATTATAAATGGTCCTAATTATCACACAAAAAAGGCCAACTTGACAATGACCTCAAATCATACGGTTAGATAAATAGGGTCAACTGCAGTGTTGCGGGAAGCACCAGTGGTGCTACTACAGTGTATAAGCCACACTATCATTTAAATTAATTAATAAATTACTTTTGCCACCAGAAATAAGTAGTTTGTAAGCAGTTTGTTAATCAGGAAATCTACTATTGGAACCAATAGCTTAAATAATGATCACAAATTCACACACAATTTAATACACAGTAAAAGTATAGTATAATAGTATAAACTACTACTTTTACCTTGTTGGGGGCCACACAAAATCACTTCACAGGCCTCATGCGGCCTGTGGGCCATCCCCTGATATAGATTATATATGTTGAGTTTAAAGCCCGAAATTGGCCAGTTGACCTGGCCAATGTGCAAAATTCTAACAATGGCTGCCCTATATACACTCTTTAGCAAAAAAAAATAACAAAAGAACAAAGTCCAATGAAGACATTGGCTGTTTTCATTCATATTAAACATGTAAAGCTCATACACAGGTAATGAAATGATTAAACTTTCAAAGCAGTAGGACCCATAATGGCTAGCAATTGCACATTGAATGTCCAAATGAGTAATTGGTGAACCCCCCCCCCCCCCCAGCTGCGATGCATGCTGGTATACATCAATGTAAGGAGTGATAAAGATTCCTAATGTCATCTTGTGATACATTCTGACAGTCATTCATCAATTGTTGCTCCAGATCTGCGACATTTTGAGGTGCACGAATCTAGCGGCCTACCATGTCCCATACATGTTCGATTGGCGAAAGGTCCGGTGATCTTGATGGCCAAAGAAGAGTATCAACAACACAGAGGCAGTCCAGAGATATGCGAGCTGTATGGGGCCTGTCATTATCTTGTTGGAAAATAGCCCCAGGATGACGTGCAATGAAGGGTAATCCAACCGGCCACAGGATGTCATCAACATATTGTTAAGCTGTTAAAGTTGTACACAGGAGGACTAGAGGCGACCTGCTGTCATAAGAGACAGCACCCACACCATCACACCAGGGGTACCTGTATGCCTCTCTCTAGGCTATGAGGTCTTTGACAACATCGTAACGATATTATTGGTTTTGTCTGCAGGGAACTGCAACGCCAAAAACGAGAAAAGCTAAACCATCTGCGATTGTTACGTTTTATACAATGTTAGTTGCGGAGTAGAAACGCGCACTATGACAGTGCAACAATACAATGTTGCATTCCCGGTTCGTTTTAATGTTTCCCAACATAGAAATTAATTGCGAATGACAACAATGAATGACACAATTATTTTCACTAATATTTATTAACATTAAATTAAAATATTTCAAACATATTTTGCAACAAATCTTCTAAAGGTTAATATATAAAAAATATTAGGAAAAGACCTCACCAAATCTGTTCATTTGTTCATACAATTCCAACTACCAAAGATCAATCCAGGTTTTCATCTAGATGACACTAACTCTGCAGTACACCACCCAAACGAGTCCAGGATGGATGCAAGCATGTCCCGAAGTCTGTCAGCAAAATTCCATCTCTGACAAGAGGGCTTCATTTTTGGGCCACTGGAACGGACAAAGAGACAACCAACAAGAGGAGAGGCGAAGTTACTCTAGCAGCATCACAGTAGTAAACCCTCTTGTCAGCTCATGACCACGAATGAAGAGGAGGCTTTCGCACAGAGCGAGGTTGGACAACTCAGCGACGAACGTCTACATAGTTGGTTTCAGAGCTCAGGTATGACAGCACATGAATGCATAGGTGAAAACGAAGTGAAAGCGCCGCGATCTAGCACACTGCTGGTTTATATGAGGAAAACCGTTATCACATCGGCTATGCGAGAACGAATCACAACTGAGAATGGAATGGCACTGAAATTATCATAATTCTTTCCACAAACAAAATCTCATTTGCATATTTATATGAAATAAAACACTATTACCAAAACTACCGTATAGAAATTGGCAACAAGTAGAATGTAAACATTGGAGACCTGGCCAAAGTCCACAGCAATAGGCCTATTTTGGATTGTAAGGACTCATGAAATTATTGACCGTGAAGAGGTCCGCGGCCCACAGACGGCATGAAGGTAAAAACATTGCACATTATTCCTGTATAATTACATTGCAAAACATTTATCACAATTTGATATTGCACAATAACATTTTCATTTTATGAAGTTAGACGACTCTGCGGGATTCCCACCAGCGATCCGTGGGACCCTAAGATCGGGAGAGGAAGGCAACACGACAAGCTTCAGGATCCATCACACTGGTGTAAACGGAATTTATGTGGGACATCGGTAGCCCGACCTCTGGTCCAGTTCTCGCCCGACAGCCAGGAAACCCCACCCCCTGACTGCCAGACTTAGCGAACATAACTGGCCCGAGCCGGAATGCCAGAGGGTACCTCGGGTGGTTTCCGGTAACCGAGAGGTCCCTGGGGCCTAAACTAGAATTAAATTGAAAGGAAGGAATTTGTGAAGTATCCCAGGTCATCATGTTACAACAGGAGTTAACATTCATCAGCATAAAATAATTTGCATGTGAAATTTCGAGATGATCTGATTATTTTTTAGGGGTGTTTCGTTTCTTTTGCAAAAAAAGTGTATATAAATCTCTATTTATTGGTCCCTAAGATATCAATATTCGGTATTCCGATTTCTTTGATTGTTAGGCTTTTACCATAATCATAAATGGCCCTAATTATCACAAAAAAATAGCCAACTTGGCATTGACCTCAAATCATAGGAATCTATAAATAGGGCTGGCCAAAGTCCGAAATTTGGCCATTGGCCGGGGTCAACTGGCTGATTTCGGGCTTTCACTGTAATATATACATATATAAAAAAATAAGATAGGGAGAAAAATGTCCACTTGATGAAAGTCTGAATTTCCAAGTTTTAAAATGTGTGACAAGGGTTTATGCATATGTAGCAAAGTAGCAAATATTCACTGTTTCATTAGTAAAAGAAGTGCAATGTTACAGAACAAACCTCTTTATGAGCATATTTTGGACAACAATGTTTAGGCTCAGGATGTTTATAGTCTCCACAACAACTGCGGGATAGGTTGTAGTGATATATTTCGTAATCTTCAGGTCCTTCAACTCCACAGCAATCTCCCTAATAAATTAGAGAAGAAAAAATCTAAGCAACCAGTGAAATTTCTTAACCATGTATTAAAGCAAACAAAAATATTTCTGATATTTAAAAAGGGGTAGTAGAGAAACCATGTCAAATGCAATTATCCTCCAGTGAGTTTGACAAGCTTCCTCACAAAAATTTTGGAAATTATTATCAAAAGGTGATTGGTGAAGTGTATAGACGAGAATAACATATTGTCTGAAAACCAAGCATGGGTTCAGGAAGGGGAAGTCATGTGTAACCAACCTCCTTTGCTTCTATGATCAGGTGACTAAGGCTTTGAAAAATGTCAAAAACGTTGATGTTTATCCTGATTTCCCGAAGGCATTCGATCAGATCCAACATGGTAAACTCTCGGAGCATTTACATGAGATTGCGATTGGAGGCAACTTGTTGAATTGGATGGAATCATGGTTGAGAGGTAGGACACAATGAGTTATAGTGAACAGGGAGTTTTTGATTGGTGTCCCTTAAAGAAGTGTCCCCTGACCCCATATTTTTTTCACTTTTTATCAGTAAATTCGATCAGGGTATCAATGGATTGTTAGCAAATTTGCAGATGACGTGAAGCTAATAGGGTAGTCGAGAATCCAAGTGATAGGGAGATGCTCCAGACAAACTTAAACAGGATTTCAGCATGGGGAAATGAATGGAACATGACCTTTAGTGTTGATTCGTTTGCATGGTTGCTCATTTTGGTTTGAACAACCAACATTTCACTCTTCAGCTCAATGGCATTACTATCTCGGATGAACTAGGGTCACCGATTTGAGAATTCTCATTGACGAGTGGCTTAGGTTTTCTGACCATTTTTCAGCGGTGATTAAAAAATTGAATAGAATGCTCTGTGTGTTTCATTCTTAAAATAGGTATCTTTGTGTTTTCCTTAAGTCACTCTTCTGCTTCTCCGACGCTTAGTTTGTCCTGCACTGGAGTATGCCGTTAGGTTTTGGAGACTGTACCTACAGAGGAATATAGATTTAATTGAGGGGGGGGGGTACAGAGAAGAGCTACGAATGCTCTTGTTGGTATACAAGGCTTGAGCTATAAAGCATGGGCATGATTTTTTGAATATGTTTACATTACAGGAACGTGAATGTCAGGGAATATGATCGAGGTGTTCAGAATTTTCAACAGGATGAATAGAATGGACCATGAGTTACTAATACACCGTGAATCAACTGCTTCGACAAAATATCGACACATTAGTATCGTTTAGTAAAGGAAAATTTCAGGTTGTGATGCTGCAGGGAGTTTTTCTTTAATAGGATTGTTAATAAATGGAATAGCTTACCTCTGGGGGTCATGAATTCCAATACAATTGACATATTCAAAACGAAATGCCATAAATATATTGGGGTGAATACAGAAGCTATCCAATCACAACTTACACACAAAGTTCATGAAGCTTTCTAGTGATTCAAAAAATTCATAGTGGCTATATGAATGTCTATATGAATATTTGCCCACTCAAAAAAGTGTGCTGCTATTTAAAACATTAGTTGCAGTAGATGATGAAACTCTTTGTTTTGTTTCAAATTTTAAGCTATAGCATATAACCCAAAAGCATTCATCTGAAATTCATTCCAAATTATCTGCTCAAATAGAGCTGCAGTTTGCAATAATTTTAATATCATTTTAATGAAAATTTTATCAAGTAAAAGTTCACCTAAAACAGTAAAAATCCATTATAATGAGTAACACTTATAACAAATGATTTGCAAGTGATTGTCAAACAGCTAATGTTAAAAATACAAAAATATTCGGTTATAGAGAGTTGAAAATTAGGAAGCATTCGCTATAACATCAAAAGAATTCTAAAAAATATGCTAGTTGTTCCTTCTATCTCCTCAACAACTGAACATGATGACTCTTATCATGGCACATGCTCTTCGCAAAATTTTTTTTACTCTAAGGTACTTCTAATAAAGAATTGGCACAGAAAAGTCAAACTGTTTCAACCCTAGGTCTGTCATTTGGGGGAGGGGGAAGGCTAGAAATAGTGTATATATATATATATATCAGTGTTAGAACTGAAAAATAAAAGTCATTGGTTCATGGGAACAGTGAATACGAGAACCTGCTGGTCTGCAGACATTATGACTGGTCCCTTAAACAAAATCTGCTCGAAATAATGTAATAACTATTATAATTAATTATAATTAATAATTACTTTTCCCAAATATATTAGCATTTAAAAGAGTGATATATACCACCGGGGAGGGGGGGTTGCAAAAAGCCATTTAAAAAATTCACTGCGGATTGGTGATTTCCCCATAGTAGATTCTTCTACGATCAATGTATCACCGCGGGAGGGGGGTGCAAAGTTTTCCTCCACAGGTCCCGCAGACCACCACAATTTTTTTTCAGTTGTCTGATTGCTTAATCAGTGGTCTCGGACCAACGGACCACCAATGATTTTGAATGCTGTATATATACATACATTGATTATATGTTCTTTGCCCCCCCCGGAAAAAGTTGAGATGATAGGTCCTGTTCAACTCCTTCTCATCTTTGGGCTTACACTCTATACACATTGGCTAGGAGATGATTTTATTTCACTTTAGTCTATTCATTTAGTCTCTTCCTGATTAAGAAACCATGGGATCAGAATGTACAATTTAAAGAGATGGTATTTTTTCAGCCTAAAATATACTGAAAAATTGAATTTTCTGGATGTTATGCCAAAACTGATATTTGGAAAGAAAAGTGATTTGCCTCCTCTGGGAATCAAACCCATGTCCCCTTGCATACCGGGCAAGGTGTATTGGTTAGTGCACTAGCCCTGTATGCAAGGGGAGGCGGGTTTGATTCCCAGAGGAGGCAAATCACTTTTCTTTCTAAATATCATTTTCAGCATAACATCCAGAAAATTCAATTTCTCAGTGTACAATTTAAAGCTGTTTCTGAGTGACTGAAAATATCATGCTTTAAAACTGTCCAATTAGCAGGAAAATGCTGCCATGGAAGTGAACAGTGATATAATAATTAAGACTAAGAGATTAAGATTTAATAATTATGCCTTAGAGAATTTACTGCTGTGAGCATGACTGGATTTCTGTTCATCCATTAATATGAAATGAGTGAAATGATATCTATTATCATTAAGATATAGGAGGAATTTTCTGCAGTTTCATAACCTGACCAATCAAGAGATGAGAATTTGCTTATAACGAAAACTTTGTTATAACTACAATTTTTCCTATAATTGTAACTTGTTATAAAAACTTTTATTGTACTAACTTTAATAAATGCATAAAGTGCATGAAACAAAGAACCATGGATACAAGAAGAAATAGGACAGAATGAACAGAAGGGTATATTGTGGTTACAACTTTGCAGACCGGTAGACCAGGGTTTAATTATGATGATTCCTGAGCATTGACTTCTAACATATAGGCGGAGATAGACTTGAAGGTCTGAGGGAAGCACAATGATGACGTGATGTCAATACACACACACATATATATATTAGATCAACCGCACACACATTTTTGATGTTGGGGCTTCCTGTATCTCCGCCCATGTTCTCATCAGACTTTTACCCATTCTCTGCAGAAAGGTAGAGGTCTTTTTTTTATAAGGCAGACCAGACTGACGTTTAAGCCTCAAAGTTAAAAAGTATAGAAAAATAACTTCTGCTGACTACCACTGTGCCGCCAGCTGAGATTATAACCCAGAGCCTCACATAGCTAAGCAATCAAGATGCCCATACATTGATACTGGAAATGAAAAACATGTAAAAAAACTAATATCTCAAGGAAAAATTTTTTCATGAAGTGCAAACAAAAACACAGTCTAGTGAAGTTTATATGGTTAAACCAGACCATTACTTCAATTTCCATATGATTCCACAGATTCATCATATGTCCCACAGTTCTGTTATCAAAAGAGTCTATGAGTGCAGTATTGTTGATTATCGTTTGGTTCTGAAATTAAAAGAAAATAATAAATTATAGTTGTCATCCTGCATAAAACCAACAAAAAAAAATTCTATCAACTTAACATTCATAATAAAGTGAAAATATCAACTATTTAAAAGGTAGTACAGCCAATATATATATATATTGTGGTGGCTTTCTATAAAAGAACTGATAAGGACTATTGCATAGATGTAAAATGGTGCATAACACCACCCACTGTTATAAGGAGAACTCTAAGTTCTACCCATGACATCAAGCTATTACATGTCTAGCCACTCAATTTCCATTTTTTTGAAATATTGTGTCCAAAAGTAAGCACATTTTTTGATAAAATATTTTGTATTTAAATCGATTAGATAAATTCAAACCCGCAGTAAAATATGTCACAAGTATTGTATTTATTAAGTTATACTAATTTTTAATTACAGCAAAAAAAATTGAATTTTTACTTAAAGTTAGCTTTTTCTGAACTAGCTGAACTGGAAAGAACACTTTACAGAAATAGATGTCGGAAAAGAGCATGCATTTTTTTAATACAGTGAAACTTGTCTAAGACGGACAATGTATATAAAGAGGGAAACCAATCTTATTCAAACGAAAAAGATATATAGTCTTGTGAATAATTAATATGCTTTTTCAATAACAGGAAACCTCTTTAAGACAGAAACTGTCTGTGAAGAAACAGAAGGCATATTTAGTCAAATTTTAGCCAAAAATGGCTAAAAAATTGCTTACGTAATATTTGAACGGCCTCATTCTGTAAGACTAAAGAGCAAGAAAGACTACCATAAATACAAGCTAAAAAGGTTTCTTCTGATTTTTAATTTTTAAATAAAATGTTTATTTCTCTGTTATTTTTAACAGCACATGCCTAACCCAATACTGCTGCTACCTTTCAACATGTGCTTCCACAGAATAATTCTCTGTACAGATATTGAACTTTTATCACTTTTATAAATTTTGCAGTTTTGAAAAGAATGATGCATTAGTTATTCTATGATTATTAGTCATTCTGTATGGTTATGACTTTGCAGACTAGGATAGCAATTTCCATGTGTTGACTTATGAATCTTAAACTAAGTGTTGTCTCTTCATAGTAACATGATGGCCAATTTTATTTATTATTATTTTGATTTACTAAAATCATTTCTTTATTTCACCATTAGAAACACTACAACTGTTGTTATAAAAAATCAAATATTTTCATTTTACCACAGATATATAGGCCCAAAGTCTATTCTCAGTAACTGCAGTAAAAGGTAGTGGATATGGTCTTTCTTTTGGACTATCTACTCCTTTTACTGCAGTTACTGAGGACATGTTCAAAGCATAATTTATTTGTTACCTATTCAGAATATGTTCATTTATAGGACTTTTTCATTTCGCCATGTATCTCTCAGTTACAAGTCTCTGAAAATTTTGATATCCCCCCCCCCCCCCAAAAGCAAGTCTGAAAAGACTGTCAAAGAAGAAGCTATTGCACAGTTGCAGTGCTACATTTATGGCAAAAATAAGTACACATTTTCTCTTACTTTCCTGAGTTTTATGGCTGTTTACAGTTTACTCTATATCAATCAGCAATGGGTTCTCAGGAGTTCTTTTTCACTCTGGACCTCTCAATGTGACTGGAGTATCCATCATCACTCTGTCCAGTGTATCTGCATTAATAACTACTAAAGGGAATGGCGATAGGAATAAAAAGTCACGACCAATAGCAACCATTTTAGAAAGGTGTGGTGCATTTTTTGTTTTTGCTAGCGACAGCATTTCGAGTTTCCATTCTCATTCCATCCTGCATTAGTTTTACTACATTTCAAAAGGGTAAATGAAAGAAGTTATCAGTTTCATTCAAAATGAACGTGATAAAGTTTGAAAGAATACCTGTGGCATCAGGGTTTAAGCTACGGGTGCATTTTTTTGCAAAATGCGAAAGAAAATCTTAGAATGTGAAAGTAGTAGTAGCCACTTTCACAAAAATGCATATAGGAGGAATGAAACGAAAAGACATCCAACCATAAATCATTAGCATTGTAGCATTTTGCTAAAGCTTTTTCCCCCTTTTCTGCTTTTTCACTAAAGAAATTTTTTATCTAGCTTAAACCCAGTTTGGCATCCAAAAAAAATCTATAACGGATAGATTTTTTTAAAGACATTTTAACATTACAAAGGTTTTTAACAGCTGGCTGATGCGAAGATATATTTAAAGATATATTTAAAAAAGAGAAAATTCAACTGCCTTTGCTGGGAATCGAACCCACATCCTTTCACTTTACGGGTGAACGCCCTAGACCACTAGACTACAAAGGCAAAGAATATCTCAATCTTTTCTTGAAGCTTGTGTGCACTGAACAGGGCTGCTCATGGACGGTCGGACCTAACTCAGGCCAAAGCTCACAATTGCTGACAATGCCACCAGATGGCGACTTATTCGAGGATGATATCACTCTCTGCTATCCATACAAAGGTTTTTAACAGCTGGATGATGTGAAGATATATTTTGGAAAGCGAGAAAATTCAACTGCCCTGCAGGGAATGGAACCCACGCCCTTTCACTTTCCGCGTGAACACTCTAGACTACATAGTCTAGTGGTAGTGTTGAATACACTGCCCCACAAGGGCAGTTGAATTTTCTCCCTTTCCAAAATATATCTTCACATCAGCCAGCTGTTAAAAACCTTTGTATAGATAGTAGAGAGTGACATCATCCTCGAATTTCAACATTATCCAATCAATTTTAAAAAGGGATTTTGAAAAATTCTAGCCAATTATGATGGTGACTAAAGAATATGCAATGCATTAGAAGAAACTAAGTAGAAATGTTCAAAAACAAAAAGCTAGAAATATTTTAGTGCAATGGTTTAAGTTCACAGTATCCCTGTGAACAGTGAATTACTGAGGAAGAAATTAATTGAATAGTCACATATTAGAATCAAAAAATTTTTCTGCATTGCACCAGATGTACAAATTTTTTTCACAAAACTCAAGCTTTCAATGATGAACTGTGCCACAGAGGGAAAAAACACTTAGAAATTTTTCTCTTTTGGCATCAGTAAATCAAGGAGTCCAAGATGCTTCTTTTCTCAAACATGAAAAAGTTACTAGTATATACAATCTTTTAATGAATTTGTCTATCAATTTTCATGTTATATATCTTTGGATAAAGTGAATTTTTCTTAAGGTGGACACACACGAGCAGTCCATTTAGCCCAAGGTTATTTGAGTCGAGTTCATTAGGATTCGGTCCAACCTAGAGGCCCACACACAACCACGCCAATTCATCGAGCCAGGACAGTTTTAAGTTTTGTGACATATAAACCTGTTCTCTATATCTTTCCCACTTCACTTCCACTCCCTTCTGGAGGGAGAAAAAAGATGAAAAAGGAAGATTATACTTCCCGTGTGTGATTTTGGATTAAAACTTGTGTTTGTCCAAAAATAACGATAATGAAAAATGACAGTTATTCTCACAGTTTGCTTTAAGTCACCATCAAGTGTACAACTGTGAATTTGTGAACTACAAACTGTAAATATGTATATGTGCATTTATATCAGTGCAATTATTATATTTTCACTTCAATCACCCTAGAGATATACAGGGAAAGGGGGAATTGCCCCACACTACTGTTACTGGCACATAGGCGGAAAGGCTAGGATGAACATTCTTCCCCAGAATGTTCAGCCAAACAGAAGTCAGTTCATGAGCGAAAACAGGGAAGGGCAAAGGGGGGGGGGGAATTCCTTCATTCAGTAGAAAGATTGTATTATTGACACAAGAGAGGGCAGGGTGAGACATTCACCCCCTTCCCATTCAAAAACAACCCAGCGGTGATCCCTCTCTTCGAAGAGTTTATATTCACTTATGTTAATCGCGACTATGGGTGAGGAATAGGAAATCATAAATATGGGGCGAGCCATCTAATAATTCGCGTATAACTATAGTATATCGACAAAGGGCACACTTTCTTTCAAATTTATCATGATAATCTACATTCGTCACTTGCCATTAGGGCTTTTCTTCCTTTCAAACCAAGCACAACTCAGGTCTTTCAACATGAACAGTTTACTACCAAGTGAATTGTGTCGGAAATGCGAGTATGTATGTACCTAACAGTTTGAATGCGTATCTAGTGTTGTGTGTTTGATTTTTTCAGTGCTGTCATCAATATTTCAGAAGTGAAGTGAGTGTAGTGTAATAATTGAATATTTGTACCATTTGTAGGCCTGTTGCTCTCTGTGCCGAGCCTTTTTAAAGGGGAGATCGACTCGCATTCCTGCCTTGAAGTTGGGAACCATAGAAAACCAATTTCAGCCAACCACCAGTGGCAAAGGTGGGGTTCAAACCCTGGACCTCACAATGTGAGTCTGTCCCTATGATCACTCAACCACCACAGCGGCTGCAAACTATAGGGGATGGCAAATTTCAGAAAGAAACAAAAAAAAACTGGTATAAAATCATTGAATTTTATAGTGGCAGGGAGGAAAATAATGTTTGCCCCCCCCCCAAAAAAAAAAATTCTATTTGAGGCCTTGCATGCCACACACAGGTCCTGTTCCTCATAAGTTCGGGGCCCTGGGTACACAAGAATTCAGGGGCATCCCTTATTTATATATAACACTTTTTTTTAAGCATAGTTACGGAGTATTCTGATTTGTTAATTGTGTAGCAATTTTAGATTTCACTTATATGCCTCTCTTGCTTATGCATTTTTCTTTTCTGATCCCCTTTGCACTGACGCATAAGTGAGAGGTCAATGTATTTTGTTTAAACTATTTTGTGATTGTTGAGTTTTTACTCCAGGCTTTTTAACCGTGTTTTATGTCATCCGCAATCGTCTTCTGCACTGTTACCTGGTATATAATTGAGGTTTTACTGTAAATAAAATTTCAATTCATGTGAAAAAATACATACCTTCCCCATTTGAGTGAATGCAAATGCACTACTACCAACACCGAGTATAAAAAGTATCAGACTTATGATGCCAAACTGAAAAAATAAAAAAAACAAACAGGTTACAATCCATCAAAGTCGAAAACAATTAAGAAATTACTTTGCACAAGAATCAATATCAATTGTTACAAATTTCTGAGAATGGTAATAAAAAGCACACCAACCAGTAACATAATCCAGTTCTTTACCGATGCTAATGAAATGCAACTAAGAGTTCCAATGATGAATGTCATCGCACCAAATGAAATGCAAAAAATTTCAACAGCAGTTCCGAATGTTATAACAATTTCAGTCATAAAAACATTATATTTTTTATCCTCCAGTGCTACTGTCCCAATGATTATTGGTATGAATGAGAAAAGCTGGTGATAAACAATAGAAACAAATTAAAAAGACACATATTAAAAAAAACCTTGGTATGACTGTTATTATGAGGCAAGATTCAGTATATTAATAGGAAAAATAAAACATTATTAACATAAATGTCTGAGTCAGTGGCCAAAGAAAATTATATTCACTAAAAAAACCATAGGAATATATCAACTTTCAGGACTATGCTAAGTAAGGTAAATATAGGGATGTGTGATACAGTCCAGAGATGTGAATATACAGTCAAACCTCTTTTTCAAAAATGCTATTTCTCGAAAAATAAAAAAAATCCTTGCATCTACTGTGATAAATCAATTCATTTTTACCTCTCTGTCTCGAAGTAATTTTCAAAAACTCTTTATCTTGAAGGCAACGCCCAATGATAGTACACTGCTCAAAACAATTAGGGGAGCACATGGTTTTAACAAAATTACGCAAAGATGTATACCGATAAGTAACATAAAATGAATCATCCATAATTTAAAGCCTAGCAGGAAACGGAAGAAAACTTCATATGCAAATCAAAGTTCATCACGTCAAAAACCAGAAAAAGGAGATAAGGGCAGAAATCGGGATGTTGCAGAAACGTCTGTTTTACTGCCGTAACTGTGAAATTCTATTGCGCAGTATTTTTTTTTTGAGACAAGGTGACTTGAGGATGTCTCAACAACGTGATTTACCGGAATCCATGGCATGGCGTGTTATAGGCAGACTGGAATCCGGGCAAACACAACGTAGTGTCGCGGACGCTGTTGGAGTCGCCAGAAGTGTTGTTGCAAGGCTGTGGAATCGATTCCAAGAAACAGGAAATGTTAGAAGCCGACCAGGGCAAGGTCGGCCACGCGCCACTACAGCAACGCAACTGATGACCGGTATATACGGTTAACAGCCCGTCGAAACAGAACAGAGAATGCTACGCAGCTGCAAAGACAGTTGCTCTTGGCAACAGGTCGAAGGGTGTCCAGCCAAACAGTACATAATCGGCTTCATGAGGGAGGGCTCTATGCACGTAGGCCAATGGTCTGCATTCCGTTGACCCCACGCCACCGTGCGGCCCGAAGAAGATGGGCTGATGAACATCGAGATTGGGAGCAACATGATTGGAGCCAAGTGCTGTTTACAGACGAGTCCCGATTCAGTCTGGAGTGTGACACCCGACGTGTTCTGGTATGGAGGGACAGGGGCACTCGAAATAACCCCGCATTCGTTCATGAAAGGTCACAATACAGACGAGCTGGTTGGATGGAATCAGCATAGGCGGACGTACAGACCTGCATATCATTCGGAATGGCACTTTGACGGCCCGAAGGTATGCAGACGAGATACTGCGACCTCATGTCATCCCTTACGCTGGAGCCATTGGAGATTCCTTTGTTTTCCAGGATGATAATGCCCGACCGCATAGAGCTCATCTGGTGGAGAACATGCTTGAAGCTGAAACAATACAGCGTATGGAATGGCCAGCCTGCTCTCCTGACCTGAATTCAATCGAGCATGTTTGGGACGTGCTAGGACGATGCATTGCTGCATGACCAAGGCCCCGCTGGAGAGGTTAACAAGTTACTGTCCGAGACTTGCAGATTGCACTTTTTGAGGAGTGGAACAGTATTCCCCAAAGTCTGATCGATAACCTCATCGCATCCATGGCAAACAGGTGTGCAGCAGTCTTAGCTGTTCGAGGAGACCACACGCTCTATTAAAACTCACGCATCATGTCTAAACAGTACTTTTTTTATCGTTTACATGTAACCAAATTGTTGCCCTAAATCATCTTTTCATGTTTTTTCCTTATTTTCAAAGAATTAAAGCTAAATTCCAAATTTTTTACGTCTTTTTTCTGTATTGCGCATTGATACGCGTGTACTATCCATTGTATGCCAATACGTGGCTGTCTCGCATGGTTTTCTTCACTTTTTTGCTTGCTCCCCTACTTGTTTTGAGCAGTGTAAAATGAAAACACTGGAACTCCTTTTCTTTTGTTCAAATCTGGCTTTTCTCTGGTGGTGAAAGAACTTGTTAAGTAAGGATTATTCCTATTACAGCCCATTGTGTTCATGAATCTTGTCGATCATAGGTGGATACAATGATTGACATGGGGGTTGATGCCATGTGGATGGCTTGTTTAGTATGGCAAAAAGTCAGCCAACAGACAATTCAAAATTCCTTCAAGAAAGCTGCGGGTTTGGAATCAGCCATCTCAGTGATAAAGGATCAGATTTGGGGGTTCACGTGAATTTCAAAGATTCTCAGAACAATGTTGAAAATGGAATTTCAAAATATTGGGCCATTACAAAAAAACAATTGAAGCTCGCTTTCATTTTATGATTTTGTGGTAATAGACAAATTCACTACAAACTTACAGCACTTTGACTGATACTGAAATTATTTCTGAATGCATGGCCGACGCGGGCAATGAAAATACATGTTTTCAATTATCTCCAAACTGAGGAGATAGGGTCAGGAATATTTGCAACTCTTGTTGGTATAGATGAAACTGTGAATGCTCAAATTGCTATAATACTAACTGACATGCTAGTTAGCCAAATTTGTATTAGTTAGCAGAGGCTGAAAAAACATGAAAAAATCTTGGTTAGCTGAAGTATCATTGTATTAGTAGCCAAGGGAAGTACTTATACAAGGGAGTACTCATCCTAACCCAATTTTTTTCTCTATTTCTTTTGGAATGTTATAACGATTTCAGTCATAAAAACATTACATTTTTTATCCTCCAGTTCTACTGTCCCAATGATTATTGGCATGAATGAAAAAAGCTGGTGATAAACAACACAAAAAAATTAAAAAGACAAAAAGACACATATTAAAAAAAACCTTGATATGACTGTTATTATGAGGCAAGATTCAGTATATTAATAGGAAAAATAAAACATTATTAACGTAAATGTCTGAGTCAGTGGCCAAAGAAAAAATTTACACCAGCTGCCTGTCACTATTTCTTTTTCATCCAAAAATAGTGACAGGCAGATGATGTAAAATTCCAATAAGACCCCAACCTCTCAGAAGACTCAAACCAGTGTACTACTGGTGTATTAATCACAAATTCTTGCACTGCCTTATCAGCATATTATATGAAACAAGGTTTGTGCAAAAAGCATCTGACCATATCTTTGGGTGCTAGAACAAATGAAGCAAGGAAGGCATGGTTTGATGCACATATGTAGGCAATCCTAGTGCACATGCTTGAATTTTTTCCTGCCAGTCGTCAGCAGACCGTCAATAAGCAAAGTGTAGTGAGTGTCATTACATTTTTATTTTTGATAAAATGGCAGGACAAACTTGAGCAATGCTACTGCATTAATTGTGATGAAGATGCTAATTGCTATACCGAACCTCTTGGTAGTACTCCTTGGTGATGGTTGCGCCGTATGGTGCATGCTCATGATAAACCATGTCACTGAAATCAAAGAAGACTGTCAGTATGACTTTGCATTTTCTGGAGATGAAATTGTCAGTCAAAATGGAATGAATGTTAATGCTAATTCTCACCTTGTCTGCAAGTTCTTTGATTGTGATTTGATGATTCTGCATCACCACTCACTTGGTCAATAACAATCTCATTTCTGGATGTTGAGGGCTTACCACGAAGGGCTTCACTCTCCATATATGTGCAGCCATCTTTGATGTAGTTGTACCACTCTTTTATCATTATGTTGCCCGTTTCCCCCATCTTCAAAGGTGTGTTAAAACTTGTGGATTGTTTCCACTTGGGAATCAGCAAGCCTCACACAAAATTTAATGCCGTGGCAATGGTTTTTTCTGCAGCTTTTATCAAAAACAAGAATGCTGAGGTACTCACTAAGACTTTTACTCACCAGCACCTGGCAGCTTCTGCAAATGTACTAAAAATTCAAGCATGCACACTAGGATTGCCTACATATATGAACCAAATCGCACCTGCCTAGCTTCATTGGTGGAAGTACAAAAAAATTGTGGTACGATACTTTTGAACAAACCTTGTACGTGCTAAAACTTTATTGAATAGTGTACTTATATAATAGGACATGTATTTTATAGACAAGTGTTTCTTCTAAAACTGTACTATTCCAACATACAAGTTAGACAACTTGATCATTTTTTGCCGCAAAGTTTTTAATAGCATTTCTTCTGTTATAAAATATATACAATAGAACGACTTCACATTCACAGCAGACAACCATGGGATCAGAAATTTTGTCCACTATTCGAAAGTGTCCGTTCAGTCATCTGGATATGTAGCAATAGCATGTCATGCCAATTTTCAACATAGTTTAGAAAAGTAATTATTAATTGCTTCAATTATTAAATTTGCTTTTGCTAATGATTTTGAAAAACAGCTGCGAACATGATGTGAATTCAGTTTCAATGCACTCATAAAAAAAATTTAATAAAAAATATATTTTATTTGCTTTTAGAAAAAAAAGAAATTAATTGTTCAGATGAATAATTAATGACAAGTAAAATACACTGATTTTGATTAAAAGGTTCCACGATTCAAAATGTGCCAGTTAACAGGAGATGCCCCCTATAAAGGGAAGTTTAGCATTGTGTGTGAATTTTCAATGGTGTCATCTATATTATAAATTCTGAGTGAAGTGTGATGTTTGAATATTTTGTATCGTCGTAGGTCTGTTGCGAGACTTTTAATGGGGAGATCTGCTTGTATTCATGCCTGGAAGTTGGGAACCACAGAAAAATAACTTCCGCCAACCACCACTGCAATGCCGGTGGGGTTCAAACCCGGGACCTTGCGAGTTCGGCACTATGACCATTCGACCACCACAGTGACCCCCCCCCCCAAGTATCTGGAGGTTGTTATCCATAGTTGTTTGAACACGTGCCAGTGCTGTCTTAATGCAACAGCCCCACCTGGAGGCCAACTGAATCACTTGGTCTGAGGCTCATGATGCTTTCAAGACGGCCCTGGTGTCTGCAGGTCTAAAACACTTCAGTCCCCCTATGAATTCAAAATTGCTTTACCTCCTTGGAGACAAGAGAGAGTTGGGAGGAAATTATGGTTTGTTTTTTTCTTGTGGAACTTACCATAGCATGTACACAAGTGTCATTCGCGTCATGTGTTTGAGTGATACCATCTATCTTCTAAATCGGAAATGATGAGAAACAGGCAAATCAAGTAAATATATTCCCAGAGCATGATATAAATGTTTTGAACCTTCTGTTGCTCACCATGACAAGATTTTTCGAAGTATAGACATTTGCTTCTCCAAGTTCGAAAGCAAAACACAAGACTAGATCTTGTAAACAAGCTCACCATCAAAACAGTTGATAACGAAAAAAATATAGCCTTGCATCGACGGTGTCTGGTTGTATGCCCCCCTGCATGGGATCCAGAAAAACTGCTCGGTAGCGAGATGCTCATCACCGATCCATGACTTGGTGGGGAGCAACCACTCATTTTTAAAGCTGTGACACAAATGTGATCATATCAGATCTGTAGCGAAAAAAGAAATATGTGATTTAGGAAGGAGAAAAAAAACTCTACTATAAAATAAAATAATTATGTAAAATAATATAATTATTAAATAACAGATATATGTATACATAAATATATAATTACAATTGTAAATACGAACTTTTACAATTTTATTTTAATTTAATAAACAATCAGGGACAACTCTTGTTATTATAAAACAAACTAGACCTCATCAAATTATGTGCCAACTATACTATATTTTTCAATAATTTTAATTCTGGACATAATAACTTACAAAACATCCAATTCTTGTCAAACAAAATTTCAATACAAAATATTCAACACAAGAGACATCAACACTCTCTCGTAAAACAATTGATACAAACATCATCAATGGAAGATAAATAATCACGTGTTTTATCACAAAAATATAAACATTCTTTAATCCAGCCAATAGGCGAAACCATCTCCATTCGGCGTGACCGATTGGCTGATGAATCAGTTACGTCACATGGTTATTATAAGATATCACATGGTTATTATAACATGTCACATGAGTTGCCACTAGAAATCAAAGGCCTGTTTTTTCGCCATTCGTGGGCAAAAAGGGAGGTCAGTATTATTGCTATAGCCTGTACTACTTCTACTGTTTCGTATGCAGCTTTTTTTTTCATGAGATGTCACTTTGAAACCAAAGCTGCATTCAAGGGGCTTTGCTTTGAAAGGAAAACTGGTTTTTCCACCTCAAAATGGAGGATAACGAGTCCGGTGTATTCATAGTTGCCTTAACATAAAAGATTTTTTTGCTTCCATTCGTTAAGAGCAAAGGTTCGGGAGTTAATAAAAAAAAAGAAATAAACAAAAGTAAAAAAAAAATGTAATCACATGAATAAATTACGAACTTAATTAGTTTTTCCCAAATAAGTAAATGGACACTTTTCGTATTTTTTGGTTAAACTAACATATCGAGGATTTTTTTTTTAATTTACAAGGTTGAAGATTGAATTTGAAAAGGAAATAAACGTTGCCACTGGAAAACGTTTGAAACGTGAAACCGCGTGGAAACATGTTTGAAACAGGAAAGCACGAAAAACGTGTTTACATCATCGAGGAAAAATATCTCTAAGGTTTACATCTCTCCTCTACAACATATACAAGTTTTCTAGATACTCTATTTTACAAGGATCAAGACATGAGTTACCGAAAACCTAATAATCTTGCTGTAAGTTCATATGCGTATCAATTATTTTATGATATTACCGTTTTATGTGATACTACGAGTAATTTCAAATTTGAACGCAATTTTTGTGATTAAAAAAATTAACAAATATGTTTGTAAATTTTGAAGTCAAATAATATTTACCATATTTTCACAAGCAGCGCTGCAACTGGGGAGAAGTAGGTGGGTTTGGTGTCCTGGGGGCTGAACTTGCCCCAGCTGACAAAATATCTAGCTGGGTGGTTTTATTTTGATTCAAAGTGCTGCCTTGAGGCCGGGGTACATCACAAAAATTAGATATACAGTCGACACTCTGTATAACAACTCCCTTCATCCTATCAAAAATAGACATTATATAGAAAGTAAAACATATATGACAGTCGTTCTATGAAAACGTAGGATTCTGCTGGTCCTTATAACGAGCATTGACTGTAGTTGAAATTTTCAAGGAGCATACATGTAAATTTGCCTTGTAGGACCTCAGAAAAATCTCTTGTCCCAGGGGCCCGATGGTGATCTTAAGACGGCCCTGCTCATTCAAAGTCCTTGCAAACAATATCACGATTTGTTGATTACACACATAATTCACTTACAGATTTCACATATAATTCACTAACAGCACTGTCCTCGTGCTCACCCTGTGATATCTGATGTTTCATGATTAATTTGAAATTGTTATTAAAATAACTGACACTTTTTCAAGGTGCCATTCCAATCTGAACACTTAGGCAGCCGGACAAAAAAAAAACTTTACGCAATTGGTGAATGGGTCATTTTGTACCTCACTGAAACTTTGACTAATGATATAGAGGAAGGAAAAAGCAGAAGAACGTCATAAATTTGTCAAACAAGTGTAAACAACCAGCGTGAAAGGAACTGATAACGGTAGACCAGATGCATGTCTTTCTTAACCAGTCAACTGTCCAATTAATTTCTCCGAGCCTTACCCGCAGTGCCCACTTTTTTTTGAAGATGCACGTGATGTTTTCCTTTTCTTGGAAGTTTGAAATATTAAAATACTTTTTTTATAGCTCGAATGTGTCGAGACATAATATGACACCCCAAAAGTGGGGAGGGGCAGTCATAATGTCCTGTGACTAAAAGAAATGCTGTTGATGGATTTATGTGGAACCATAGTAGTTGAACCTTTGCTAAAAGATATATGAGTAATAAAGCAGATACATCTTCGCAAGGGAGTTGGAAATTGAAACAAAGCGATGGGGATGCGGCTTTGCAAAACATGACAAAGATAATAGTAATAATAATCTCAGACCTTGAAATATAATTGTCAACTCCATCTAGTGATGAGATAATAAAGTAGAAGGATGGCTGTACAGAGATGGCAGCACATGTATGACAAATTATTTTGTCATATCTATGTGAAAAAGACCGAAAAGTCAGCGTGTCTGCAAATGCCGTCGTAGGCAACACCATTACGTATATCAGCGACGGCAAATGACGTCTTAACCACTTGACTGGTCAGAAAAACAGAAAAAAGTCTGAGCGTCGGCAAATGCCATCGTAGCCACCAACATTAAGTATGGCAGCGATGGCAAATCCCATCGTAACCACATTTCATTGAACATTGAATTGTCACATTAAAAATTTTTTTTTTTTTGGATGTCTTGTGTGTAGCGTCAAAATTTCTGTAAGTTTCATGAAAATTAGTTGAAAACTCTACATGTTATAAGCAAAAAACGTGATGAAAATCAGAATTTTTTTAATGAGCATATGCTTTGTGAGCTTTGTGAATATGCAAGCTATTTTCTTGAAAATGCTTTAAAATATTTCAAAAAAAAAAAGCAAAATATTCTATGAAAGTAACAAATCTGCAGCTTTTGTAATACTAGGTTGATCAAAAAAAAAATTTTTTTTTTTCTTTTTAAATTTTTTATCTGTCCCCCCTCAAAACACTTGTGACCAAATCCTCACTGAGAAATGTTAGTTTAAGTACTATAGACTCTCACTAATTTGGCATATATCAGACCATGGTGGCCTGGATTACTAGAAGATAATTGAAAATACTCATTTAATATATCAAATGTGCACAGACATGTTTTCCTCTTCTATGCTCAAAGAAAACCTGCTTAAAACGTTGTATATAGGCTGGATTGTAGAGAGTAGTGTATCCATATTTACAGGCAGTGGTGTATTTATGGGGGCTTAGGGGTTATAGCCCAGGGTGGCAAGTTCAGGGGGTTGGAAAATTTGAGGAATGATTGACCAAGAAAATTAGTAGAATGGGATAAGGGTGGCAAAATTTGTATAACCCTCAATAAACCCACCTCTGCCTTGACAGCTAGAGGTTATTCACATGTAATACTTGTATGTGAACCTCATCCTTTTTTTTCTAATTATAATTAACATAAAACTTATAACAGATCAACTACGGTTCAGAATGTGAAATTCAAAAACCATAGTAATATAACAGTGGCATCCGAGTCTGGGTGCTATGGACTCCAGCACCCACAATAATAATTAAAAAAATACCGAATTGTCCGGGGAAAATATGTTGAAAAAAAATTTATATGGGGTTTTTTTTTTTTCTTTTTTGACACAAAATAAAGTGTTCCAGACTCTGCCACAAAGCTGGGCTGGAAGAGATCTCAGCAGAGGGATAAGTCCAGTGGCAAAGTTCTTTCGTTCATTCATTCATCACCCACAATAATTTGTGGCTTGGATCTGAGCACCCCCAGAATTGATTCAGCAATTAAAATTTCCTATATAAAACTAAAGAAGAGCACTCACATGTTCGAAACATTTCCAATGCTTCTGTTGCCAAATGGCACAGAACTTGCCTGTTGTAAAAATGAATTAATTATATTATTTCATGTTCTGTTGTGTTAACTTTTTTTTAAAAATTTTATAGAGAAAATTGAAGTCATTGACTTTGCTAGCTCTTGGTGGGACTGCAGCATTCACTGCTATAGGCATCCATCATGGTGACGAGAAATTCCATCGTAACATTCTAATGCCTGCCATACATTTTGCCTTTGAACCAGAGAATGCCCATAAATTTGCGATTCTGAGTGCCAAGTGGAACTTGGTTCCTAAATCAAAATTTGAGGATTTCAATGTATTGGTAATGCATTTATCCTTATATGCATGTTACATTTCCACTTTTTCAGAAATTTAATCACACATTTTTACAATTTTCAAGGCTCTAAATTGTTTATTTATATACCTAGTCAACAACAGTGTGGGGCTTGAAGTTCAAGAATCCTGTCGGTATTGCTGCAGGATTTGATAAAGATGCTGATGCTGTTGAAGGACTGTTTCAAACTGGAATCGGTTTCTTGGAAGTTGGCTCAGTGACTCCTTTACCACAAGAAGGAAATCAGAGACCAAGAGTTTTTAGACTAAGGGAGGATGAGGCTATTATAAACAGGTAGATACATTGAAGTGTACAAATCTTTAATGTCTTCATTAAATTTCTTTAAAAATTAACTAGACAACAATATGTCTGTGTTTGAGTAAAGTTTTAAAATTATTCAAGTACCTTTTCTCGAAATTTTAATTTTTAACATTGAACAACTCTAAAATTGGTACATTTAATAATGCCCTTGAACCACGAGATGAGATTTGGCCACATCAATGTCACATAACATCATATGATTTTATTCAATTCTAAAGGATTTTTTTGTATGATTGTTGTTCTTTTTAAATTAAAAAAATCATTTATTCATGATAATCATTTAAATATGCAGGTATGGCTTCAACAGCAGCGGTCATGAGCATGTGAAATCTCGTCTACAACTTCATGAAAAAGGTGATGGTGTACTTGGTGTTAATCTTGGCAAAAACAAACTTTCTGTGTCAGCTGCATCAGACTATGCCACAGGAATAAGAGAATTTTGCGCAATAGCAGACTATCTAGTGATCAATGTGTCCAGTCCCAATACTCCTGGCCTCAGATCATTACAGAATCGTACTGCCCTCGAAGATCTGCTTGATGAGGTGTTTATAAAATTTTTTGTGTTACTACTTTAGCATCTATATGTATCTTTTAATTTTTTCCTCTCTTTTGTCTATGTTGGTTATACACTGAAGAGCCAAAAAAACTGGTACACCTACCTAATATCATGTAGGTCTCCCGCGAGCCCGCAGAAGTGCCGCAACACGGCGTGGCATGGACTCGACTAATGTCTGAAGTAGTGCTGGAGGTAACCGACACCATGAATCCTGCAGGGCTGTCCATAAATCCGTAGGAGTAAGAGGGGGTGGAGATCTCTTCTGAACAGCACGTTGCAAGGCATCCCAGATATGTTCAATAATGTTCATGTCTGGGGATTCAGGTGGCCAGCGGAAGTGTCTAAAGTCAGAAGAGTGTTTCTGGAGCCACTTTGTAGCAATTTGGATGTGTGGGGTGTCGCATTGTCCTGCTGAAATTGTCCAAGTCCGTCGGAATGACGTGTTTCCAGTCCTCAACAGTCCAATGTCTGTGTTGTCGGGCCCAGGCGAGGCGTAAAGCTTTGTGTCGTGCAGTCATCAAGGGTACACGAGTGGGCCTTCGGCTCAGAAAGCCCATATCGATGATGTTTCGTTGAATGGTTCGCATGCTGACACTTGTTGATGGCCCAGCATTGAAATCTGCAACAATTTGCGGAAGGGTTGCACGTCTGTCACGTTTAATGATTTTCGTCAGTCGTCCCGTTCTTGCATGATCTTTCACCGGATTCCCAATATTCACGGTACACTTGTGAAATGGTCGTACATGAAAATCCAAATTTCATCGCTACCTCGGAGATGCTATGTCCCATCTCTCGTGTGCCGACTATAACACCACGTTCAAACTCACTTAAATCTCGATAACCTGCCATTGTAGCAGCAGTAACCGATCTAACAACTATGCCAGACACTTGTTGTGCTATGTAGGCGTTGCCGACCGCAGCGCCATATTCTGATTGGTTCCATATCTCTTTATTTGCATACGCATGCCTGTACCAGTTTTTTTGGCTCTTCAGTTTAGCTTTAGTGTAGTCATACTGAAGCCCATTCTTATAAACATATTTATTGTACATTCACCAGCAGTCATTGATAATTTTCAAGGTATTCATGTTTTGAAAGATGCTGGAGACATAATTACTAGAGCGCTATAGCTCTGGTCAATAAGATACTTGCCTACTGTACCAAATGATGATCAAAGGTGTCACAAGTTTATTACCTTATTGGTCGTTGTCAGAATCTTTCCTCATGCAGATGTGCAAAAGAAATTGCAATAACATGGCCGCAAAACCAGTTACTACTGAGTGAATGAACTTCAGAACTTGGCCACCAGATTTATCCTGTTGTCAAGTTCTCTTCCAGCGTGGCTTCAGGGCAAAGTCTGGAACAAACACATTGCTACTTCAGGAAGTCCCCCACTGAAGGATTAGTACACCAACCTCCCACCTCTCAATGAGAAGTACGGAAAAAGTAATTTTTGAACACTTCTGTTCTCTTTCAGATTTTCGTCAATAAAGTAGGTCTCAATCTAATCAACAGTTGTATGCATGCAATGACTGTGACAAAAATGATCAAATATAATTTTATATTCTTTTAATTCATGACTTCTATTTTGTTTTTTGATGATTGATAATTTATCAGTTTTTGTAAAAAAGCATAACAATGATCCATGTTTAACAAGTTTTACATTTTTAGGTGATGGAAGTCAAAAAATCAGAAATTTTGAAGCTACAAATAAAAGCACCAGAAGTAAATAGGCCTGATATCAGAAATGCTGTATGTATTAGTAAAGGGGATATTATTTCTCAGAGTTTAAAGTACATCTGGTCTGTTTCATTGTATATTCCAGCCATTCAAATCCATTCTATTTCCACAAAATGCGGGAAAAGTCAGATTGACAACTAATAATTACACTCAACTTTGAATCACTAGAAGGAATTGAGAATAGTATAAATATTTAGGGCTTGATCATCCAAAGTTTATTAATTGTTTAATGAATATTTCAAGATACTGATTAAGTTTTTGCGGAAATCATCAATAGTCTTATGGGCTAACGGGGTTAGTATAAGTTCATTGGTTTTATTGGTCAGCTGTTCTCTCTCTCTCTCAAACTTTTTTCAGTCACAGCTTCCTTGTCTTAGTCCCTAGTGTATCTATGGCTTCCCAAAATAGTTAATAGATATTATGCATAGGGTGGCCAGATTAGGTACCTGAGAAACTGGGACAAATACTATAATTTTCTATTTAAAACTGGGACAAAACATGTAATCCGTTGTTAAAAACCAGGACAGAAACAGGATATTTTCAAAACCCTGATTTAGGTGCAAACATTCAATGTAATATGAAAATATTATCACACTATACTCTACACCAACTTTTTTTGTCCCATCGCCCCCAACGTAATCTAACCTATTGGATCCTATGTTAAATCCATAGCTTCTACCGCCCCCTGGAACATTCCATCGCCCCCAGGGGGCATTAACACCTACGTTGGGAATCACTGCTCTACACAGAGGCAGTAAAACACTGGAAAGGGACTGCTGTTGTCAGAGACATAAGCGAGATTCAAAGTTTAAGCCATAAATGGGGTTCCCCAGGTGGGCCTCATGGAGCTGTGCCTTCCTTGAATGGAGCTGGGATTACTTTTTCCATTCACAAATAAACAAAATGGGTGAAACAATACTCAATGCCTGATTCTTAAATGATTAGGTACTCTCTGTAAAAAAAACACTAAAAATTTTTCCACGGTTTTTTAATTGAAAAAACAATATTGCAGTTCTCTTGTATAATGGGGCCATTTGTTGTAAAGTTCAGTAAGTGGCATTGCCAAGCATGCGTGCAAATGTCCTTATTTCTATAAGTTTTGAATTTCGTAACTTTATATAGAATTATATTTCTACATTGAAACATATATTGCCATCTAGTGAACCATACATACATTAGAAGTTGACGGAGCACTTAATATGCAGCATAATTACACCAAGACCACTCTAAATTATAAAACACTCTCAGTTTGACTTTAAAACTTTGAAATAGTTCTCTTTGAGATCTTTGATTGTGCAAGGAGAAACCGGGACAAACAGGCATCATGAAAGCTCTTTTTGGACAATGAATTTAATAGCAAAAAAACCATGACTGTCCCGGGAAACCCAAGACATCTGGCCTATGCATGCATAAAAGAACAGATTTCAATGCGCAAACCAGCACACTCGTCAATGTCTTTGGCTCCCAGTAACACACCTAGGAGTTGTGACGCTCACTTTGAAAAACACTGTTCTGGCTGTTTTATCCAACTCTATGCCTCTTGTTTAATCCCAACCTTCTAAACTTGCAGATTTGATGATCAATTACAATCCACAATAATCAATCAAGACAAAACAGCGCTAAGCCAAACGAACTAACACTGTAACTGCATAATGCAAACAGAACAAACAGAATCATCTAAATTCAGTAACACAAACTTAGAAATTCCCTAATTATGCTAACCACAAGTGCTGGGGAACATTGAGAATGAATTTGTACTAATAACAGCCATAGAGTCTGTTTCTTTTCCTCAGAATAGCTTTGAATTCTGGATGCCAGGAAAGGGACAATCTTATTAAAATGCCAACTTTATTTTTTTTTGTTCTAAATCGTTTTTTTCTCCTTTAAAATTTAAATTTGCTCTTACCAAGTTCTTGCATTCAGTTTATATAAAATTGTTACAATGTTTTTTTTTCAGATTTTTCCTCCAATTCTAATCAAAATCGCTCCAGATCTCACAGACGAAGAAAAGAAAGACATAGCAAGAGTGGCTACCAGAAAAGATGTAAGTTCATGGTTTGAAAAATAATTAAATTCATGGTTATTCTTTTTACTTATTATTACATATGATCAAGGGCATAACTAGGATTTTTGTGAGGAGGAGCAAACATGATTACGCCATCCTACCACAGCAAAATTTGATTATTTTATGATGGTGTTTTTCTTCCTATATCTAAATTTGCCACCTTTAAAATTTTGCCTTCCCCCTCTTGTTCTGGCTCTATATGCAATACATTTTTATTACAGAATGTGATGAATATACTTCATCAGTAATGATATGCATGTTCAATTATTATACCTTCTCTGAGAAGAATACTGGAGAATGTATAATTGAAATGCATGTCATTATTTTGTTATTATACCAATTTCTTTTTACTCAGAATGTGATCTGAATAAAATGTAGTAACTGTGGATAAGTATCATTAATTTTAAATCATTGATAGGCAGTGAATGCCGACCATACTACAATGAGTTGTGGTTTTGTTTATATGTATAATATATTAATTTAATGAACTTTTCATTTATTTATAAAAGCATTTAATAACAATATATTCATCATACCACATTGTGAAGAATGTCTGCTATGTAATATTAAATATTTTATGTAAAAATGTTTTTCCTGATTGACTTTTTAGAAAAAAATTGACGGGCTCATAGTATGCAATACAACAGTTTCACGACCAGACTCTTTACAAAGTGAACAAAAACATGAAATTGGTGGACTGAGCGGAAAGCCTCTTAAAGATCTGAGTACAAAAACTATAAAAGACATGTACCAGCTCACTAAAGGTAATTAACACGTAAGGTGGTCTATTTTTTTAAAATTAGGTTTCGAGAGTTTTTAGGTGTCATAAAATTTACTTGTGGGTTTTAAAGTATAGAGAAATGTATTTTCTAGTTCTTAGTGAAGAAGTAATAAAATTTTTTTGCGAAAAAGTGCTTTTGTATTCAAGTTTGTTACATAATTATACTCTATGGCAGACATGTAATCTGTTGCTTGCAAGCACTGTGGTGCTTCCTGAAGCACCTGGAGTGCTCGACTTCTGTCTAATTTCATGCTCGATAGCACTTGATAAATGTCTCAATTTGAACACTTTGTGGAAATTGTATTCAATGATTAAAATCATTCAGATTTCAAGAATTTGTATGCCAAACTTGCTGTGCTGGTGCTCCCTTTTGTATGATGGGCACAGGCAGTGTGCTTGCAACTAGAAAATGTCACCTCAAAGAACATTGTATAATGAGGGGTGGGGAGGAAAAATTAATTTTCGCCTAAGTCCCGAATTTATGAAGAACAGGCAGTGCCCTTCAGCATACTAATAATCTTCGCTGTTTTCTCAAAAACTGTGCAGATTCATGTAGATTTTATTTTCATGAACGTTATTATAGCTGCAACCAGGGGATAAAATTTTTCACTTCTATTATCTTGAATTCAGTGCTCTGGTGCAGTGTTTCTTAACCTTTTTCAGCTCATGGTCCCCCGACGGATCATATTTTTTTCTCGTGGCCCCCTTGTCCTATCCAGGGCCCCCCCCCCTACCCTCATCCAAGAGTGAGATACTTTCTATTTTTTTTTATTATGAATGAAATTTTAATAAATCAGGTCAATGTCTAGAATCCTGGCTAAGCACGGATTCAAATGATGGATTATCTTCTCTCCCAGGAGTCAAATTATATGGTAAAAACGGATCTGTGTAAAATACGGGACGATCCAACGAACATGCATAATAAATCGACCCTCCCAACACATCAACTGTTGCTCTGGCAGCCCTCCATGCTAGGCTGGTACTAGATTTGGTACTATGATTTTCACATGTAAGCTGTTCTTACATATGAAAATCATAGTACTAGATCCCATATAGTGCAGTCCCTATCCCTTTATTATAGACATGAAGACCCGGGTCATGCCCACATATACCCAAGGGTTAAGATGCCCCTCGTTCTATGGACAGATCTGATGAATTCTGAATGTAGTAATATTTTTCAACCATGTTTCACTTTTAAAGCTTTTTTTTCTTCACAGCTCTCTATGACTCCCTTCACCACCTGTCGTGGATCACCTTTCTTCTGATTTTCTTCCGTGGCTCCCCTAGAATATGCCAGGACTGCAAGGGGGCCATATGGCCCCAGGTTGAGAACCACTGCTCTGGTGTATAAATTAGTACTTGAGAAAAAGGATACTGCACCGACTATAATTTTAAACGAAATTTTTTTTTTTTTTAAATACGTATGAGATTGTACAATTATATTTTGTGTCATTATGAGACTTGGCCACTCTTAGTATCGTATTTTATGAGTCTTTCATGATCTTTGACACCCAGGTTCAGAAGGGCTGAAAAGGAAAGCGTTAAGTGACTCCAAAAAAAAAACTCACAGATTGAGAGGTAGAAATGGATATTTAATTAGGTTTCTCCTTAACCTCATTGCTGTTGAAAAAACAAAATTACATTCCTTAATTTCTTTAAATAAAACTTCACATAGAAATCACATTATTAACATCCCTTTTTTTTGATTATGAGATCTCAGTATTACACGGGCAGGTGCACCTAATTAAAAACAACACAATTAAATTCTTGATTGTCATTATTAATTCTCGGTAGGGGGGAGGATTCCAACCAAAAGGAACATCAAAGAATTACTACTTATCTAGATACCGTCACCCTTATTTCTCGACTGTTGACCCCGAAGTTACTTCGAGACACGCACAACACTGCGATGGATGACTTTGAGACACGCACAACACTGCTCGAACACTGCGATGGATGACTTTGAGACACGCACAACACTGCGATGGATGAAACGGAGGGTTGGGCGATCATTCCTGGTAGCCTTTCGATGGAATATGCGATGGATGAAACGGAGGTTTGGTCGATCATTCCTGGTAGTAGTACTATGGATTAGTAGATGGCGTATGCGATGGCTCGGTTGTCCTCCTTGGACGTCTCTCGATGGCAAACCAGGTTGTTCGGTATCATTATGAGCTCTTTTTCTTGCTTGTTTGGGGAAAGGTCTAATTCGTTTTTTCAATTTTTTTTTTTTTTTTTTTTTTTTGATTTTATATTATCACTGCAATATTACGACGGACCGCCATGGATTACTCAAAGCCTGCCAGGCACAGCCACCCGCATCTCTTGCTCCGTTCGTGCTTGTGCTTCGCTCCAACTGCCAGGAAAAACCGGTACTCATTGAGTATCCTACCTCGATTCCACGTGATCGGAGATATCCTATTGGTCGACGTCCCCTGTACACGAGCTCTTCTCTAGGCATTCCCTGTACAAAATCACGTGCTTGGTTTGGGAGCGTCAGCTTGATGATGATGATGATTGGTACTTTTTCTGCCGATGAAGTTTTCATGAATGAACATGTTGAGGAATCTGCACGTACAGGGTGCTCTATGGCGTGTGTGTGGTACTATTCAGTACCATATATATATAATTTTTTTTTTTGTTTCGATTATTTTTATATCTAATTTCAGCGAATAATTTCGATATTTTAACTCTTTAACACCAATATTTTTCCTATTTTGATTCATTTAGAACACATAAAAAATTGTCATATATATATACGTTTCAATTTTGAGGAATATTAAAAAAAAAAAAATTTTAATCTGTTGTGAGCTGCCCCGCGGTACTGCACAAGATTGCGACTTATCAAGTGAGTGCAGAATAGAAGGGTACAATTTTCTTAATTTCTTTGACTTGACTATATTCAGGTAAAGTTAACAAACAACTTAATTTAATTTAAATTTATTCCGAAGTGGGGAAATTTTGAATGATTTCTATATTTTCCGTTTTTTATCGCACAATTTTCACTCACATATTTTTTTTTACATTAAAGTGGGTAAATTGTATCTGCTATCACAGTTGCATTAACATCTGAATTGAAAGGTTTTGGCATATAGGTGCAGACAGAAAAAAGACACGGCACTTGAGGCATGCAATAGAGTTCAGCGGTAAAGAAAAAAAAAAGATTGAAAGTTGAAAATAGGCACACTAGTGAGGACAAAGCTAATGACTAGAGGGATATGTAAGTTCACAGCACTTTTTAGTCTAAGAGATGGCTCCATCCAAAGGAAATGGTTCTTGCAAATAGGAATAGAAATGTAAAGGGTATTAGCTTTACATTTATATTCCCATTTACTTTAAAGTAACATTTTAGCTTTCTCATTCCTAAATTTTTTAATAGCCTTCCAAATGATCTCATACAGTACTCTCATTTTCAATTTTCAGAAAAAATCTCAAAAAACACTTACTACAAATTTTCAATATTGAAAATTATTTCTGACTGGCTATAATACCCGGCGCTGCCCAGGTTTTCTTCAATGAGGCTTTTTTCGGATCACGTGATCTCTCCCTTTTTCTTTGAGGGACATACAAATCATGTCTAAGTTAACCAATACGGCGACTTCCGCATGAATCATGAAAGAAACAAATCTAGGATTAAAGAAACGTAGAAATTAATATTTTCCCCCTTTTTTAAGGGTGCTTGGTATTTCGACTCCCCCACTCCCAAACTTCGAGTTATCCATCTGCATGTTTCTGCTTACAAAAATGCTTAATTAAACCTGTGGAATTTACAAGATTCAATATACTTTACGGGCCCATAATTAATTTTAAAACAACCTGAACTATATAAATTTATGCAGTTGAATATTAAAAGACAATGTGGAGACATTAATTTTCATGCTTGAGAAGATATAAATAAAAAGTTGAAATCAATGTTATTGCATGGATATCCAACTCAAAAGTAGGCCGTGCTAATTACTTCATATTAAATTTCTTTGCTTCTAAGCGAACTCAATATTTCAAAAATGGGGAATTCAATACAATTTTTAAAATTATTGATGTGACAGAAAACCCCACCAATTTTCTGCCTTGTTACATTAAAATCGGCAATTTTAACACTGATTTCTATGAGGATCACTCTTTTCCTGACCCTTAAACCGATGATGATTATGACGTCATTCGAAAAGCCTATCATTCTAGTCGGGTCCCATTTGGTATATGTGCACAATTTGGTGGCGATCGATCTAAAATTGTAGATTTGTATAGAGAACATATATCCACAGACACACACGGAAAATCAGTTTGATATACAACGTTGTATATATAGATTTCATCCTCAGATTCTCAATCACTCCCTGTTGTGTGTGTGTTACTGTCTTTTCACCTCCCGTGGTTGAGTTATTCATTAAAATACCCTTGCTGTCAACTCTGCTCTGCCAATCCAATTCATGCATAATCATATGTTGATTTATAGGTTTTTTTTTATAATCACTAAAGCACCCCCCTGTGACCGTTGCATTATTTATATATATTTGTATTTTATGTATTACATGTGTTTGTGTAATCGCATTCCCCAACCCCACTTCCTATTTTGATGTTTTTTCATAATTTTTTGTTTTCAATCCCAAAAATCACTACATAGTGACTCTTTATTTTACACTGTATGATAATTGAAATGTTATTGAATTAACTTCATTGTAACAACCAGTATGGGACCTTGGTGTCTCCTTGGTGGTTTTCACTAACCTAATGTATTGTTATCATTCATCTAACATATTAACAAAATTGAGAAAAAAAATTACAATTTTTTTAAGAGGATGTGTCAATCTTTCCTTTAACAAGAATGTATATCAGCGCCCATGTCTTCAGCATTGTATTGGACTCAGGAGCGCCCTGGATGTATAGTTTATAGTTTCCCAAACTTTTTGTTCCATCGTGCCCCTTGAACATTTTTTTGCTCTCATTGCCCCCAACTCAAGCCAACCCATGAGATCTTATAACAAATCCGTAGCTTCTACTGCCCCTTGGATCATCCCATCACCCCTGGGGGCGATATTGCCCTCTTCGGGAAACACTGGTTTAGTTGAGGGTCTAATGTGAACAAAGAACTATTTTGGGTTGCTGGCACACTGTCTTCATCCATATCAGTTTTTCTCGCTTTTTGCATTCTACCTGAGCACTTTAGAATGTCGTAATAGTGCTGTAGATTGATTAATCAATTATTATATTATCATCAAAATATAATCATATATTTTAATTATCAATTATATAACTATCGTAATCAGTTACAGAGTGGGTTGTCATTTTATATGCTATGTACATGCATCACAAATTTTAGTTTTTTTCCCAGAAATAAAACTACCTCTCCCAATATTGGCCACATTTTCATGGTCCCGTTAGTGGTAGTTTTTGGGAAATTTTACTGTACATATAATGAAAGAAATCATGAAAGGCAGTAACCTGCTATATGCTTTCTAAAACTCAATGTTTCTTTTTTCAGATCTTATCTCTTATTCATCTGTAGTGTTCCCCAAATAGGGTCATAAAATGGAATGTAAAGAGGAAAGAAGGACTTTCTATGGCTTTAGGCTCTTTGCATAGTTTGTTTGCTCCGATACATTATTTTATCATTAAAACCAAAATTCTCTACATGCATTTTATCATATTAAAAGCATTTGCTTTCATTGATTCAAAAAAAAAATATAGCTCCCAGAGCTTTGACCTGGAATAAATGTGAATTTTTGAATTTCTCTTAGTATTAGGATTTTATAATAGCTACAAGGTTACTTGTACAGTTTTTAGAACTAGAAGCCTCCTCCCATGTATTTTTCTGTCCTCTTACTTTTTTTTCAAGCAGTGCTAGAGGAAATTAATTTTTCAATGAATATTTCCCATTATTGTTTTGAAAAATTTTTATGTATTGCAACAATATTTTTCCTGAATTCTCTGGTATTTTTCTTGGGATTTTGAGAATGAGAAATCGTAAAAAATTCCTGAGAATGGGCGGGCGTGAATTCCCTCTCTGAAACCTTAGCTCAATAAAGCATTGATTACAATTAGTATAGTGTTCCCAAACTGGTGCTCCGCCAAATATTTCTGGGTGCTCCATGAAGAGATTGTAAAATAAATAATTTTCCCAAGTGTTTAAAAAATTCACATTTATTCTAGGTCAAAGCTGGGAGCTATTTTCTTTTTTGAATCAATGAAAGCAAATGTTTTTAATATGATGAAATGTATGCAAAGAGTTTTTGTTTTACTGATAAAAATGTATTGAAGCAAACAGTGTTTTTTTTAAACTAAACTGCATTTATTCAACCAGTGGATGAAAAATTTCTGGAGTTATTTCTTCCTGGGTTCGAGCCCATGCCTCTGCATTATGTCATCAAATCACAATGAATTCGTATGATTTCAATCTGGCATGTTGGATCATAGTTTCGTGCAGGCTCTACCATATTTCCAGCTATGAAGTTGGAAGTGGGACTAGTCATTCCATGCTATTTGCTTTTAATTGTCAATAATAGTCTTATGTTTTCTAGCCTATAGCTCTTACAAATTCCCATTATCCTTACGAATTTGCTGCTGTTGAATCCCATGAATTGTGCATTGCAGTCCATATGTAGACTATCCCCACTGTATTTGTCATTCAGCTGGGTGTTAATCTGACCTCAATAACAACATGTGATCTAGCTGAGTGGTTTCCAATAGCGATCACTTAAGGTTGAGGTTATGGATGCAAAAGTGTAAAAATGCCCACATTAGTTTAAGAACATGCTAAGTAATGCCATCACTCTCTACCCCATGCCCTTGCGTGGCACCTCAGGACCACCAGTGACTGTGGGAGAAGGTTTGAGTCGTCATCGTGGTCTGTGAAATCTTCTGCATCTCCATACCCTGGCAACATTTTTTGAAGGGGATTCTCTTAGCAACTGGAGGTTGTGTATCATGAACTTGTTCCAGGTTGTCCTCAAGGAATCTTGTGTGACCTCCAGAGTCTTGAATGCTCGTCGATTCCTCACCATCCTACAATATCACTCCTCGATTAATTGTACCTTCAGTTTCACTATGTGAAATTGACTTGTATGTGGGAGGTAGTTGTATAATGAAGTGGGCTGCCTACTGCCCCGCATAGGCATTTGTAGTAGGGAACCACTGGTTTAAATGATACAGGACCTTTAAATTGATGCATAACTCACTTTTCCAGAAATTTTGATGTAGGGGACATGTAAATTTCTAAAAACTCTGTGTTTGTATAGATGTATGCTGATCTTGATTGCATCAGATAATTTAGGTTTTACTGTACTCTAATTGTTATAATGTTTTAAAAAAGGAAATGAATGTGGTCATTAATGAAATTCCTTCTGTCCTTTGCAAATTATTATCACATGTTTGTGTTTGGCTGATTCCTATGTTTGCAGGCTTTTATCCTTTTATGATGTGAAACAAATACAGCATGAAATATCCATCTTTAAATGTTACAGGTGAAGTGCCAATCATTGGTGTAGGTGGTGTTAATTCTGGAGAAGATGCGTACGAGAAGATTTGTGCGGGTGCATCTTTGGTGCAAATTTACACATCTTTAATATACAATGGTCCTCCGGTGATTGATAAGATTAAAAAGGAGCTGAGAGATATTTTATTGTAAGCAATTTTAGTCTTATTATAAACTTATATTTGCAGTTTTCAGTGACTTTTGTTACCATCCATCAGCCAGACCATCTTAGAATTTTTGATCAATGGATGTATGAAAGTTATTTTATGAGCAAAATATCCTAATTCAAATGATTTGGTTGAGTAAACTTACACAAACTAAATACAGGCTGTGTGTCCCATAAATTTAAAGATTTTTAAAAATCAGAAATTGAAACTTACTGAGTTGCAGTTTATGTCCTTTGACTTATCAAAGAGTGTGGTTTTTGTTTTTTTCTTTTCTGAGGAAAAAAATAGTTAAACTCCTGATAGATGGTGCAGCATAGTTTGTTTCCTAGTAATAAGCAAATTTAGTCTAGATTTATGGGGCAGCCTGTATATTACTTTTATAATTTTAAATTGAATTTTTATGTGTGTCTCGCATTCTAAGCACAGACCTGCCAACTCTCCGGATTTAGGCGGGAGACTCCGGATTTTTCATCCTTCCTCCCGCTCTCCGGATTTGTTAAAATTTCTCCGGATTTTGGCAGAAAATTAGATTTTACTCAAGCTTTCACGTTGTCGTGACGTCAATGACTTCCCTCGTCGTTAGGGAAAACACCAATAGAGGAGAGCCATGGTCATTTTTCATCGAGCAGTCGTAAAAAAGTCTAGGTGACTGCATTTAAGCAACTGACAAAGATGTGACTTTGTTTACGTATTGTTTATCGGCAATCATTTATCAGGGGCATGACCTTGGTTGCCGAAATTCCTGTATAATCGTTATGTATTCCATTAACAGCCATACGGTAAACACAAGTTTTTCATCAGCAGCTTTGTATTTTGAAGTTTTTAAATTGTTTTCCTCTGATTAAATATGTCTTCAGAAAGAAAATTTAAAACTTTAAGCTATATAAAGCTTTTAAGAGGTTATATACCCAAGATTATCAATCACTGATAGCATCCACGAAAAGAAACATGTTTTATGAACAGTATGTAGATGTGATTTCTCCATTCTGCCTGGAATTATATTCTGCTAAAGGGCAAGCTGAACCTTCCGTGGGGAGGATGTGGAACTTTTTCTTAATTGATTTTTAAAAAAAATTGAAAAAAAAAGTTTTGTGAATTTTTTTTAATCCAGTCTATGAGTGCTGGAGGGGGGGGGGGGGGGTACCCCCTTCGGGAGAATCGTCGGATTTCTAGATTCCAAAAGTTGGCACGTATATAAGCAAAAGAACACTACTAGTAATATTTGGTAACAATGAGATTATACTTGTATACAGAGAATCCTATTTTCAGACCAAGTCTACTGAATACAGTAAGACCAGCTTATAACTTATTATAACTTAAATCTTATTAACCAGCTTATACTTATTTTATAAGTTGGAAAAACAGTGAAAATATTTGTTATAGCAAGCTTTGTTGTATCCGTACTGGTTTGATATGCATAGATGAGCAATACTAAACAGGATATGCCGATTTAAATCACAAAATTAAAAAATTTTGTTTTTTCTTTACACAAATCAATGATATTGAAGTAAATGTAACCTGGTGTGGTTTGCATGTTACTGATATGTGATAAAATTTGTGATTAAAAGAAGTATAGAAGATCTTTTTTTGGGTAAATATAGACTTGATCTTAATCCCTAGATACAATGCAGAAAGAAGCTGCTCTATTTCTGGATTTTGTGCATGGAAAACATTAAAGAAAAATATAGGGAGCTAAACTGCACTATATTCAATGCATTGCAATGTGGCACTAGGGTTCCCATGATTAAAAACAAGGACTGAAAAACTAATTGCTGATTATGAAAGAGTAGATGACTTTACTTAATAATACTCAAAAAATCGTCAACGATTGTAGGCAAATACCAGTACCAGCAAATACTGGTATTTGCCTTATTCATTGATGATTTTTTGAATAATTGCTGATTCAAAATAATAGATGTTGTACCAACATAGAGATATCATTGAGCTTTCAACTTTATTTTTTGCATTAAAATTGAGTTTGCTTGTTCTATTTTACCAAAACTCATTAAATCTGTGAAAGAATGAGAATGTCTAAGCTATTAAGCAACATCATGCAAGTCGGAAAAACATCTATTACTTTTTCCATAAACAATCTTGCCTATGGAATTAGTTTTATTTAGTTGATGATGAATGACTGGTTGTATATTGAGTGAATTGAGATGTCTGCATCAGTTGTATGATACTGAGTTGCCACCCCTCATTCACTTCAATGGACCCTCATGAATGAAAGCACTTTCTACAAGGAAAATGTTAATCCATTAAGTTAATTTGGGCTCAGTGACCTTTCATGTCACACAAACACAAATTTTTTGTGTTCGTATTTTTTGCTTATAGTTTGTTTGTTTATTCATTAATGCTTAATTAAACTTATGCAATTAGGAGGAAAAAGCAGTTAGGTGATATGAAAATATTCATTCTTAATGATTAATAAGATTCATTTTAATTAATAAGCAGTCAGTTAATTTTAATAAAAAACCTGATTTAAATCAAAAAAAATCTGATTTAAAACAAAAAGGCCGATTTTTTTTAAATCATTATTTTTTTTTCATACCCTGATACTAAATTTACGGGAAATGAAACACTTTGTATGTGTGAAAATTTGTAATATACATGTTCTTTACAAGTGAATCTGGGTGTATTTCATGGATATGAAGTGGTATCTTTATATATAATTATGTTTTTTTTTTCTGAATAGATCAAATGGATTTTCCAATGTTCATGAAGCGGTTGGAAGTCACCATAACAAAATACGAAGAATACAGAACCACCATTGATACATATATGCCCATTGCTTCTGATTTGCTGTACAATTTTTGTCATTTTCCTCATTCCAATGGCAGCTGTCCATTCGTAGTGAGAACGCGCACTAAAAATTGGCTCCACACTATCTAAGATTGGTGATTTGGAAGATCGTTCAAAACGAGATAATCTTTTGTTTTCCAGTATCACTGAGGAAAAAAATGAATGGTAAATGGTGTGGTACTCAGAATTTGAGATCTGTGCTGACCATCTGGGATTAAGTGATATTGAGATGAATATGATATCGAGAGTACATCATGAGAAGATCAAGAAATGGCAGCCTACTTTTGATCTTTTGTAAGTTTATCTTTCATACTCAGAAAATGTTCGTGCTCTGAAACTGCTTAAGGGAATAAATATCTACATCAATGAAGATCTTTATCATCGTACGAGAATTATTAAAAATAAACTCTACCAATTTGCACAATTCTTGATCAGGTATAAAACTTTTTCTGTGCAGGTATCGATATAATTGTATAAGCGACTCTGTGACGACTTGAACAGCCAGGCAGTGGATGTTGTGAATCCTATGGTACACTGAATGTTCATCTGATTTAACGTTAGTGAACCCCTAGTAACCAGGAATGGGGTTGATAATTACAGTAAAAAATTTTGATGCAAAATCATTGATTTTTTTTACAATTTCGAAGGTTGGTTTACAAAGCCAAAGGCATATTTCTTAATTTTTGGAATGATTTGTTTTCATATCAAGCATTTTGCTTGGTTAAAACATGACATTTAAATAGTGTTGATGTTCCCAAATTAAATGATAATATTTATTTTATTGATCAATTCTTAGTTAAAGTCAGCTCTTTGTCGTGCTAGTGGTGGCATTTTGTTTGCAGATAATAGAAAATCGTTTATGAATGTGCATGCTGTACAGAAAAATAGATTTTTCATAATTATAGAATGTAATTTTATTAATATCGAAAAATATCTCTATTTTTTATATTTTCCTCCTTATAAAGAGTACGATATAGATTTTATTGAATTTTTAACATATTTAAATGATTTGTGTGAGGGTTATGTATAGCTACATGACAGCCTCTGATTCAAATGCAAAAAAATTATATTTCCCATTTGAAAATGATAAACGTGCAAAAGTTGATTTTTTTTGTTCCTCAAAAGATGACTAATTTTAAGGCTAATCGATTTTATGATCTTGCTATGGAAAATAATTTTGTTTTACCAAATGGCGTGAGTGAATATATCTGGGCCCAACTGCAATTTGTGTCGATAAATGTGAAAAACAACTATTTTCATATTCTATTTAATAATTACAGTAGATTCTCAATAATACAGCCCTGCATTAGTCTGTTCAGTCCAATAATCTGGCATTTCTAGTATTTTTTTCCTCAAGTGCAGAAGAGGAAAAGTCACTGTGTGTCTTAGTGCACAAGTTTATGAAATTATTATTTATATGAGCTTTTTAAACTACTTTCCAGTAATCTGGTACAGCCCTGGCCTCTGATTAAGTGCTGGATTAGCGAGAGTCTGCTGCATTAAACAGGGCTTGAATTATAATTGGACATTTCAACATTTAATTGATTGTTCACAAGTTAAAATTATACCAATATCATGAAAAATTAAATCTATCTTCATGAGAGCATTATTTTTAGAATTTCTCTTTCATTATTCATTTAAATGTGCAGTTGACTTTCTGTAATCTGTCACACATCGGACTAGGGTTATGCTGGATAACCAAAAACACCAGATTACTAGGTCTTCGAAAAAACAATGCATTCAAATTATTTAAACTTCTGTATATGCTAGATTTTTTGTAACAAAACACCATATAAAGCTAAAAATGAAATGAACTTCAAATATGAATTTAGAATATTGTATAATTTATAAATTTACCAAAATGAATTTCCATAATAAATTTATGCATTTCTTTTTTGCAAGGACAAAAAAAAAAATGCTGTTATACCTGGTAATTTTATTATTCCATTAAAGTTAAAAAAAATGGGTTGTACGGAGTGCATATTCCTTAGCAAGTTCAACTAACTTCCCACCTTTCTCAACCATTTTGAACAAGAGAATGTTTTATGCTTTTGTTTCTACTGCAAGGATACATACACAAGAGAAACAACAGAGATGCAGACACTATCACAAATGAAGGAGACAGTCTCCTTTGGAGAATCAAATCAAAACAAAGATTGAACTTTATAGGATGCGAAGGATGGTTTCCATACAGAATATTGTTCGGTTTTCCTGGACGCAGGAGGACATAAAGAGCCAACACCCCTCATAGATAAGATCTTTGTAGGGAGCATATAATATGTAGTCCCTTAATGCCTCACACATGCAATGTATGCTATTTTTTCCCCATTTGCCTTTCTCTTTGCTTGTCTATGTATTTTTATCTTGTTCACATATTTGTGAAGCAAGTTTATACCCATATATTTTTCTTGTAAAAATGTAGTCAGTCGAGCGAACAAAAGAACTGGCAAAAAAGTGCTCAATGAACACACAGCCGGATTATTGAGTCTACTGGCAACCATCTTCAGCCTGTTTTTCCTCAAAGTACCAAGAGTTCTCAATGCTCGTGTCCAATTTTGTGCTCGTGAACACTTGATCAATGCCTCAATTAAAAACCTGCAAAAATTGCATTCAGGGATTGAAATTTTGCGCATTGCACAAGCATAAGTGTGTCAAAGTTACCTTAAGGAGTGCTATTCATTTGGTGGTGGGTATAGGCAGTGCTCGTGACTGAGAAAGGTTGAAGACCCCCTGGTCTATTGCAATTAATAGGTATATGGTACATATTGATAGAAATGAATTTCAGCATGTATAAAACAAATATAGTTACTGTTTGTGACAAAAGACATCACTCTCCCTTGTTAGTACAAGAGATATGGAAAACTGGCTGGCAATATTTCAGAAAAGGAAAATTCATTTCTGCCCTCATAGGGACTCGTCTGTTAATGATAATAAATTTATTACTGTCATAATTTGAAGCGAGAACATATGGATATTTTTGTTAGTACCCAAAAAGTGCTGAACAAATCATTCTTGCAACTTTTGTAACGATTTGTGAAAAAAAATATTTTATGTATTTGTTTTCATGTTCAATCTGTGTGTCGCAAAATTTCAACAATCAAATGGTCCCAAAGGTTTTTAAACTTCATATAAATGTGTTATATATGCTGTTCAAGTTAATTGAATGAAGTTACATTAAAAATTTTATGCGTGTGTGTGTGTGTGTGAACTTGTTTGGCTTCATTTGTAAATCTTCAAATTAATTGATTACTGTAGATTGGGTTAGAGGTGGAGCAATACCGAGTTTTACATCCAGTTTTCAGCAATAATTCCTTCAAACTTAGAATTTTCCTTAACATTGTTCTAACTCAATCTGATAATGTGTTATAATTAAAGTTCATCTTAATTCACCTGTAAGTGTTAACAAATTTCAATATGAAAATTTTTAAATTTGGTTCAGCGTTAAATTTGAATCATGTGATCTTTTGCTGTTTTCTAAATAAGTGAAAAAGTAGCATGAGCCAAAAAAAGGTGCCATCAATTTTTCCCAGTAGCACAACGATATCGTATCGATACCAGTCTGACGTAGGAACGTTGAATGAATATTGAATCGGAAAGAGGAAATTTTTTCATGTCTGATATCGACCGCTGTATGCCTCTAGGGGTGGGACAGCAATATATATGATTGATTGATTGATGTCTGATATCGAACCATGTAGTGAAAATGTATTCACTCCATTTAAATGCCAAAATATCTTTTCTTTTTTTTTCTCTAAAATTGTTTAACTTTTTTTTCACAGCATTTCATTTCGAAGGAGAATATCTTGTATGATAATTAGAGGAATTTGGATTATTTCAAAAGGTATCATGTCGAACTACGTCGACAAATGTATTCCATTTCTAAGCCGACTGCTGTAGAGATTGAAATCTCTACGTCTTTCTATATCAGTGTGCTACTGCGCATGGGTGCACTCAGCGAAGGGCAGAGACAACACCTTCTAAAGCACAAGGCCTCTGCAGAGCTGTCAAGTAGCTTAGTGACGTCACGACTAGTGGACAGCTGGACAGGAATTCTCGCGTCTTTGTCTCCCTCTTCGTAGCTTGAAATCCATTGGAGGCGTCATTTTTGTGTATGCTCTGTAGCTTTCGCCTTCTTTTTTAAATTTATTTGTTAGTAATATTAATGTATTTCACATAAGACAAAGCAATGCCTCATCATTGTGTAGCCCCTAATTGTCTGGGAAATTATGATAAAGACAATAAGGTTTCAACTTTTAGTTTCCCAGACGATCCAGAATCACGGCTGAAATGGGTAAAAGCATTAAGAAGGGAAGATGACTTCACTCCTTCAAGTTCTAGGGTGAGTATTTCAAAATATTTTATGTATTTATTGGATTGAGCAAACGCACACACACCTCTTATAAATCACCAGAACGTTCAATATTAATGCGCTGATGAAAAAAAAAAAAGATTCCTTGAGGGGTTACATACTTTTTAACATAGAGAAAAGTTAAAATGTCATTAAAAATACTTGTATAAAATACTATATATTATTTACCATTGATTTATTGGAATGTTTTTCAAATATTCTTCATTAAATATGCTATACTATGCTGGTATAAAATTTTACATTTCTCTAATACTTATTTTAAAAAAAAAAATTCATTATAAACAGTTTGATAAAATGACATGACATTAATTTTTTTACGTCAACAGACATGACTAACCATACAAAATTGAGAAATTAAAAAGAATAAAACAGTTTACTTCATAAAATGAACTAAAAGATTTCAGATCAATTTATGAATATTTAATTTATAAAAAAAATTATTGTTTTGAAAATTTAAATTTTAAATAAGGATGACTCAATGCGATTTCAATCTTTAAGTTCATTTTATGAAATGAATCATTTTCGTGATTTTAATATTGTATTGTTACATTGATGTCATGTCACTCATGTGTGCAAGCTATTTTTAATGCATTTTTTTGAAAATTTTTAAGAAATCAAGTATTAGAGATATGTATAAAATTTTTTATACAAGGATAGAATATTTAATCAAAAATACAAGAAAAAAATTTCTAATAAATCAATGGCTAAATAGTATTTTTAATTATATTATAAATTTTCCCTATGTTAGCAAGTATGTGACCCCCTTAATATGGGGAAGTTGAGAGTAAGGCTTGTATTCTCAATATTGAATATATTACATTTTTTTACACCAGCAGACATGACTAAAAAATATAGAAAGACTTGGCGGGGGGGGGGGGGGGGGACATTGAATAGAAAAAAAAGATCGGGTTAGAATTTTTACTTTTCAGCATTTACACTGATTTGAAAAAAAAAAAGTGTCCAAAGCAATCATATAAAACAGGAAATAATTTTCTTCATATGTTTAAATATCTTTGTTGAAATAGTGTTATTAAAATAAAAAAATCTGTTTATATATTACTTTATTACAGGTATGTGAGCTACATTTCACTTCGAATGATCTCATCAGAAAGCCGTCTTGTTATGATGAAAGGATGGGAGTTTTACTAACAGCACCTTTGAAACGCCCCAGCTTGAGAAAAGGTGCATTTCCTAACTGCCCGAAGTATCTGACAGGTGCTGGTAATCACAGAGAAAGTCCAGAGTCAAAAAGAGCTAGGGCTGAAATGAATCATTTACAGCGAGCGATAGAGGCAAGCACTGTTGCACAATTTCTGTTTAATGAAAGAAATTGCTGCAAAGACTTCAATGAACTGAAGAACAAACTTTCACTCATTGAACTGAATGAGCAGTGGACAATGTTGTGTAAAGAAAAATCAGTCATCTTTATGATGGTAGAGTGTGCACCAGCTCCCAAAATAATTTGATCATTAGTTGTTGACAATTTAATGAATAGGGTTCATTATTTTGGAGATGCACCTGTCAATTCAGTAGGTGAGTTTAAATTTCCCATCAAAGTTGATCATATTATAATTATTAATAATATTTTAAAATGTATAGGCACATCACTTATAAATCCTGCTCCATCTGATGTATATAATGAATTGATGGTTATTTTGTCAAAATTTCAAAATGATTTACCCGGTGATAGAAAATGTGTTGTTAATTTCATTCTAGAGCAAATTAAATTATTATTGTTAGAAAAACAGAAATTTAGATATTCTAAAGAATTATTAGTATTTTGTTCATTATTGCATTCTATATCTCCACATTCGTATAAATATTTGTGCAACTCTGGGCTACTTATTTTATCTCATCTCAATACTCTTCAAAGATTATGCAGTACCTTCAGTCTTGACCCTTCACATGAACAGATCGATGTGAGTTTTCTATCCTACGCAAGGCAATGCTTTGAAGCTCTTACCAACAATGATAAAATAATCTCTTTAATGGTAGATGAAATTCACATTAAAGCACATATAGATTATAAAGGAGGTAACATAGTTGGAGCAGTTGGTGAAAACAATTGTAGTGCAACAAGTGCATTTACATTTATGATTTTTGTCTTCTCATAATGATGTTGTACATATTTTACCGGTTTCAAGAATTACTTCTGAAATTTTGTTCGAAACTATCAAAAAAGTCATCATTGGTCTGGAAAAAATTGGATTTAAAGTTATAGTGGTTTGCACAGACAATGAGCCCCCTAAGCTTTCCATAGTATATAATCACCCATGCTCGACAGAAAACACAAGGCCATTATTTTTTGTATTTGATCCTGTGCATATTATTAAGTGCATTAGAAACAATTGGATTAATCAAAAAAACTCAGGCAAATGCATGCACTTCTTGGACTTTGATGATTTTTCTTGCACAAAAACAGCTTCTTTTGAAACCCTTAAAAAACTGCATTCGCTCGAAACTCACAATCTGGTTAAATTTGCCTATGGCTTATCTCTAAAAGCACTTTCACCAACCAACTTCGAAAGGCAAAATGCCAAATTAGTTCTTCAAGTGTTCAATGAACATGTGATAAATGGTCTCAATCATTTGGGTGAAATTAAAGATGTTCCCCATGCTGCAGAGACTGCTGATTACATAAACATAATCTATAAATGGTGGTGCATAATGAATGTAAAAAGTAGGCTTAAAGGAGAACACAAAAACGATCCTTTACAAGAACCACTTACAAACAATAAAATGAAAGAAAACTACCAGTATTTGAATAAATTTTACGCTTGGTTGAACACGTGGAGGAATTCAAAGTACACCACTGGAACTCTGAGACGAGAAACATTTTCAAGCCTATTGCACACAACGTATACTATTTTGGAACTAACTTCCCATTGTTGCACTGAATTGGGCTTCTCATATTTATTGACTGGTAAAATTCAAACAGATGTTTTAGAAAACAGATTTGGAAGTTTACGATAACTGGCAGGATCTCAATACCTCATTTCTCTGCGACAGATTTTTGAAGTGGAAAAACAAGTTAAGGCTGCAAAATTTCTCTTCGTTAAAACTCAAGTTAAAAACATTTGGGGAAATTCTAGTTACTTCTGAAGCAGTCAAAATTACAGAATGGTAAGAAAAATTAAGGCATGAGTCATACAGCTTTTTCAAAACTGAAATTGAAATAACTGAACAAGACATTGATGAAACCACCGAAATCATTCCAGTTCTCACATATATAGCCGGTTATTGTGCTTTCGCCACAATCAAAAAGATGATAATGATGATCAATTTGATTTTTTCAAAATGTTTATTTTGTCAAAAAAATCTACTTTTGTGTGATGAAAGAGACAAACCGGAAAACTACAAATTAATTCAGAGTATCGACAGAGGTGGCTTAGCGCAGTGTTTCTTAACCTTTTTTTGCCCGTGGCCCCCTTTGAACCATATTTTCTTTCTCGTGGCTTCCCTGTGTTACCCAGAGTTTTCGACCCTCATCTAGAAGCAAGATCCTTTATACGTATTGAATTGATGTTTTCAGCTAATTTATACTGAGCGAAAATTTTGCAAATAAGATTGGCGTCCAGACCACTGGCTTAGAATTTATTGATCTCCCCGCTAATCTGAGCTCTATTCAGGGCTGTCTCAACATCATGGGCGCCCTACGCAAAATGATGCTATGGTAGTCCCATACTTAGCTGGAAATAAACAGCCTACATATTTCCTACTTATTTTCAAAATTTATTGCACTATACAAAATATTATATGGTGGGGTCACTTATGGACATGAGACCCCCCCCCCCCCCCCCCCGGCATGACCCCTCACAAGAGTGGGACTGACAGAGCTGCGGCCCGGAGCCTGATATGGTTTTCATCATATTTTGTTTTTCACACTATAAATTTAATATAGAGGGGTCTGTGAAAAATGTAGCCGGGGCCTGCGGAAAACCCCATCCTAGGGAAACCTGCTGCAATGTAGGCGGTGAGGCCTGCGTGGGTCCATGCCCTACTTCGGCCATCTTAGGGCATGGTTTTATGGGTGGTTTTGTTTGATTCTGTAAGTGTATAGTCATTAATATAAAAGCTTTATATTTCTTCACACCTTAATTTTTCTTCTCAGCTCTCTGCAGCCCTCCAAACCACCTGTCATGGCCCCTTTCTCCATTTTCTTCAGTGGCCCCCTTGAAGTATCCCAGTACCACTAGGGGGCCATATGGCCCCTGGTTGAGAACCACTGGCTTAGCATATCCACACCCAGATGTGTTGCGCCTAGTTACTTACACGTATATTATAATACAAAAGCTTATTTCCAACCATTTGGAGACCAGATTTTTATACGTCAACAACCAAAGACATCTGGTTTGTGATCTGGTCAGGAATATTCTTTTAGAGAAAGAGATAGTTGTAAATGCTGAATGTCCTGATGGCCACAAATCTGACGTTATTGTTAGCTACCTTGTAATGGCTGCTGTAAATACATTTTTGAAAAATTATTGTAAAAAAAAAAAAAATTAACACCTGTTGAAATGCAAAGAAACATCAAAACGAAAAATAACCAAAAGAGCAGGTGGCACAATATGTGAACTTCAGAAAAATGAAACCAATGAAGCAATTCAAGAACAATTGTTGGAGAGAGCTATAATCAAAAACAGAAAACTGCAAACTGTTACGAAATGAAGCTTTTTTTTTAAAATTATTATTATGCTATGTTATTTTTATACTTTGTTCGTTCCAGTTTGGTTTTTCCTTTTTTTGCATAATCTTGATATCTCTTGTTAATATGTGTTATGACTTTTCAAACCATTGTTTTTTATATGTGAGTCATGCCTTGATTTTTCTATCCATTCTGTAATTTTGACTGCTCAGAATGTTTTTATTTCCCCAAATTTTTTGGAATCACTTAAATTATTGTGTGTATTATATTATTATCAGTTTAAATTATTATTTCTCTTTCAGTGAAATTTTTTGTCTTAATATGAATAATTATGTGTCTTAATGAGAAAATATTTTTAAATGGCAAAAATATTGTAACTTTTTTGTTTCCATAATTTCCACTTATGAGTTTGAATTGTGATGCAACCAATAAAAGTAATGCTTGAAATGTAGTGTTTTTCGTATTGAGTTCTTGATTTGCTTCATATTAAAATGCATATTTCTTTAAAAAAATTCAATCTATTTAGCTGTTATGTTTTCTTCTTTAGCTTACCAATGAATTTTTCAGCTTCAACTGCATACTTTAACTAACGCATTAATTTTTTTAACGCTTTAAATTTCCCCCCTCCATGCACTGCCATTCGAAAAATTGATTTAAACAATTTTTAATAAACCATTACACATCATGTGTGGATGATGACCATGGTAGGACAAAGATAATCAAGTTATCAAATTTTTTCTTCCGTTCATATAATAACGTATCTGGACTGAATAGAAATGGAAAATGCAGTTGAATCTCGATTTAACGAATTATTCAAAATCGAAATTTTTCTGTTGTAACAAGAAAAATCTGGCGCAGATTAACACAAATGTATATGCAGAAAATTCTAAAGAAAATCGATTAATTTGTTAAATCAGAGTTCGTTATATCGAAGTTCGACTGTATGATAATCCTGCAGTTAAGAAAACTGTCTTCCCCAAGATTTAAGAAAAATCAGTGTCAATATACATATAATGCAAGTTATAAGGAAATAGGAAGAACAAAATAGCAGCGAAGGCTGCCGACTATCGCTGACGTCACGAATCAGTGGGGAGGCCTTCTAGCTATAGATGGCGTTGGCAGAGAGCCCTAGAAGAGAAATTAAAGTGTAGAAATTTACACGCGTCGCATGCACGTCAATTTAGTATCTATGAGTTGCCCTCCTCCACAGTTCAAATCCTAAGGCGCGGATCGTGCAATGCAAGCGTTCGCAATGCATTCAGTGGGTACGATTTCCGAAACGAATCATCAACGATGGCTCCATCCGAGAGTTGTTTCAACGCCATCTGTAGGTTTTGAGCGGTAGTAACAACTATTGAGGAACATATGATAAACGAATTTATAAATGGCTGTTAATCAAGGGCGTAGCGGGGGGGGGGGTCTGGTCCCCCCCGAAATGTGAGAAAATGACCGGAAAAAGATGGCCAAATCCATTGTTCTGTCACTTTAGTCCCCCACCGAACGAAATTTCTGGCTACGCCCTTGCTGTTAATGACAAATTCAAATTACTCAAAAATGACGAATTTCTATTATTATGACTATTAAATTAAATGACTTTCGCGAAATAAGACGAGGGGAAAAAAATGAAGGCTCAGAAGCACACGCAAACCGATAACGACGCCGTCCAAACTAGAAGGAAGAATTCCTTTGTGTTCGTCGAAAAAACCGACTGCTATTGAATCGGTTCAAACAGATCAAGAATGATTCGTTGATCGTTCGCAACAACGTACAAATTACTGAACAACCGATCGCGAACGCTTGCATTGCACGATCCGCGCGCTAGTGTATACGCACCACTAGGTATGCCCTTGTTATAGGGTTGGTAATAATTATGGCTCCGATTTTTATGACCTAAAGATGAAATGTCATTGCTGATTGATTAAGATTTAGGCTAAAAAACCTGACTGATCAAAAGTACCATCCAAAAGGATGAGCAATAATGTTTCATCTTTAGGTCACAAAAATCCAATCTCTAGTAATATAAAATATTTCAAGCAACCAGGAATTTAAAATTGAATTCCATTTAAATTTTTTCGACAATGATTGTCTTTTAGTTGTCCATCCGCAAATTTGAGAATTTTATTAATGGATCAAAAACAAATAGAACTCGTGCTGCTGTCTATTATTAGGAAGCAAATAGAAAACTGTCTACTAGTACTATTTCCAAACCATAGATGGCAATAAATTCATATTTTTTTTAGTGCTCGTCAAAGCTGTCCAAATTTTCACATGTCAACAAACACGGCGGACCATTTGTTGGATGCTTTTCAGTCAGGCACTGATGAAATGTTCCTGACGCCGATTGCTCATACAGGATACCATCGATGCTACTACATCGATGGGTTGTCCAAATACCCAAAAAGTACAAAATAATCATTTTATATACGTTACTTGTGTAAATATGGTCGGTTTTGACCAAAGCTGCATTTGACCAAACTACGACGCTATTTAAATGTGGCTTGCTAACCGCACTGAGCTATAAGTAAACTTACTCTACTTATAGCTCAGTGGCCAACCGTCGCTTCTCGTTCGTGTTTTTTTTTAAAGCCGGGTTTTCCTAGGAGCAGGTTTCCTGTGACGCGCGCGTCACAGGAACGTGATTCGCCAGCGCGATACGCCGACCACTCACCAGTAAGAAAAGCAGCATGACTGTTTTCCTACAGAGCGCAATACGCCTGACGACAGCGCTTTACGTCAGTTGTGATTGGCCGACTGCTTCTGGAGGAGTCAAATGCGTCGTGCGCCGCGGTTTTGCCGATATTCTCTTCACTCTTGCGTGTTTTCTTTTCCTTCCGTTCAAACCGGAGCATGCAGACGACATAGTAGCTGATGCCAAAGCCATATATACTTTATATAACCGCCCTGATGCGTCTCGCTAGGAAAACACCCCTGAGCTATAAGTAAAGTTTACTCATGGCTCAGTGGAAAACACAAACGCGTAGCGTGATTATGTAACACGTTTCTGTCGGCGCGAAATAGTCTAATTCGGTTCACACAGAGCAACAAATTTATTCCTAGGAAAACCCGGCATAAGGGTCAGACGTCTAATTGAACAAACAAAAACTGAATCTGTTGCCCGAAGGTGGAGGACGACAAGTCCGCCTTTCTCTTAAGGCGTCTGATGCTCACTAATGGAATCGTATCTTCATTCCATTTGGTACCTTATCATAAAATAGCTGGTGACTATGTTGTGAAGCGGGAAAAATTCTGGCCCTTTCAGTGTAAGCAGAAAAGTGCGAATTATCCGCGAGTTTTTTACAGAAAAGAAATTATTTGATTCAGAATAGTTTGTGTCCGCTAATCACGAAATGGGAATTACGGGACTTGCCAAGCTGATCGCTAATCACGCACCTTCCGCTATCAAAGAGAACGAAATAAAGAATTATTTTGGTAAGTTTGACATATTTGTTGTGTTTACTGCGAAATATTCCTTTGGGAATCATTTCGTTCACTTACTAGACTATGCCCCCCTGCGGAAGGAAAGGGCTGACAAAGTTTCCAGCGTAGGGGGCTTTGGCATAGGCGAAGACTTGAAAGTCGGGGGGGGGGCACGATGATGTCAATTCATATTTACTTACATACATCAGTCAACTCCACCTGTGACGCTGGGGGGGGGGGGACAATACCCTCCTGTATCTCCACCCATAGGAAGAATTCTTTTCGTTCTGTTTTTTCATACCAGTGGTTCCGAACCTTTCATGCTTCAAGTACCCCAGGGCCTGTATCTCGTGAGTTCGAGCAGTGGGCAAATATGAGTTTTCAGGTCTTCTCTATATATGTAAGTGTTCTTTGAGGTAGAGGTGTGGGCTTGTGCCTATAAAACAGCAACCAATTTGTGAGGTATGGGCACGTGTCCTATTTACCCATGTGGAAAATAGGCTGTGCAAGTAGTTCGAAAACTTAAGGCCCATTTGCACAGGTTTAGTGATCAAGTAAACTAAATTTTAAGTCAAGTACTTTTAGAATGTATTGCCAACGTTAAGGACTGTTTACACATGTTTAGTGAAGTGATTTAGTGTTAACTAGAGATGTAAAATTCTCGAGAATAATCTTTAGGAGAATATTCTCTGGAAGAGGACTACTATTGTAAATAACTTGATAATATTCTCCTGTTGTTTATATAATATATATATATAATACCCTTGAAAATATTCTCTGGAAGGAGTACTTTTACAAATTGCTGGGAATATTCTTATCAAAAATAATAATTATTCTCAAGTTATTAATAATAGTCCTTCCAGAGATTATTCTCAAGAGTATTTGTAATAACATGGATTATATAATAAATAATCTCTACAAATAACTTGAGAATAATTCTTATTATTTTACGATAAGAATATTCTCTGAAAATTTATAATAGTCCTTCGAGAGTATTCTTAAGAATATTCTGTCCCCCATCTCTCTTCCTGTCAAGAAGATGGATATATTGAAGTTTGTAGACCCCAATATTCAAGTTTGAAAGCAAGAAAATGAAACCAACAGGACTGAATTGCGCAACTTTTAAAGAAATGTGAGTGATACAGAATTTAAGTGTATGTGCATTGAAGAAAACAACAGTTCTGTATCTTAGAATGAAAGTGATTATATAAGAATAGCTTCCTTTATCAATCAACTTTGGTTCAATTTCTTTTGTTTTGAACTTATTACTGAAAGTTTATATAATTTTAAATAATTTTTAAGGTTTTAATCTAAAGGTTTCTAAAATCTTCATAACCAAACTTTTAAAACCTCTCATCATGACCGAGAGAATATTCTATTTAAACATAATTTTAGAATATTCTGAGAATATTCTCAAACTAAAAGTTGTCATTGGTGGTGAATATGCCAAAAATTGCTGTGCTGTAAATGTTTCAGGCAATGAAAATCAATTTATATTTGATAATATAAACAATTAATAAAAAAATATAAATTATTTAAAAGGAAAATGGATATTCTCGATTATTCTCCAATTTTTACATCCAGGAGAATATTCTCACCTCGCATCTCTAATGCTAACGTAAAATAGAGTATCTTGAGCCAATTCTCGAAAAATTCAATTACTCATTTTTCTGAGGCCCCACTTCTCTTAGGATCCCTGCATATCTTTCTTGGACATCTTTCTTTAAGACAGCACTTATATAGAAAATGTGGGGTGTACTGACGTTTCACATTTTAAACAAAAGCGTTAAGAGAGAATTTTGGGCCAATAGTTCAGTTCAGTTATTTTTGAAACACACTGTAGTGCAGTCGAATCCCGTTATTACTAAAAAATATTAAAACGGGAAAATATTAAAACAGGATTTTAAAAAATAAAGCAAGAAAATGATTATTTTTAATTAACAAAATTTAAATTCAAAAGTTGTCACAACAAATGTGCTAAATGTCATCATGTGGTTGTCTCGCATTTCTATCAAGGAAATATGGTTAGCTTACTAATGAACTGTTTGGCAGCATATGTCTAATGACTGCGATTTGCTACAATTGGCGATAAAAGGGGGATCGGACACTGCATTTGGCAATGGAAGGGGGACCGGTCTCTGTATTTCTATGTGAGAAAAATGTCCCAAAGCGCTTGAGTTGGACATCTTTCTTGTCAAAGAAAAATATCACCGATTAGGGATAATACCATGGCTGTTAAAAGAAAAAAAAATAATGATAAAAACAAGCAACAATGACAAACAAAACATTCTTGGAGTCCCCAAAGCAGAATATTTTGCATTGTTCTGCGACCAGCCCTCAACTGACTGGAAATGTTCTGTAGTAAAAGTTCCTTTAATAGTGTTTTCTACATGAGTATTTTCTTAACACTTAAACAACCGCTCATGAGATTTCTTGTGTTTCAGTGTTGAGGCGCGAAAGACCGGCAACGATATTTCTTGATTTTTAATTTCCTATATGTATTTGTTTTTCATTTCCAAACGAGAAAATCACGGTCTTAGAGTAAGCTTACAAGAAATAAATATTCTGTCATTTAAGTGTTAAAATTCTTCCAGATTATCCTGTAGTAGCACTAAATGTTCTGGGACGTATGTCGCAGATTTTGGTATATTCTGCTGTGGGATACAATGGTCAGGGCAAAACAAAGCTCACTGGGTTTGGTAAAAAAATCTCTGAGTTCAATAAGAACAAGACTGAGGAATTAAAATTATAATGTATGTAAATTAGAAGTATGTAAAAAATCAGTGCAAATGTAAATATGAAATGCACAACCTGAAAAATCCAAATGGTGCCTAAAAGTTTCATTACAGTACGTCTTCTAAGTGAGGAATAAATTATAACAAATTATCTAGTCCCAGGGAAGTCTAAAAGTGTTATTTAAGACTACTTTTTGTGAACCAAAAACACATTCTTGGCTTTTATGAAATTCAGCTGTCAACTAAATATTTTTTCCAATTTGTCAATCCCTGTTTAACACTATAAATTTGCGAAAAATCCTCAGCTGAGCTGTGGGATGTCAAGGCCGTATTGATAGATGTGGAATGAAATACTGTCAGACCTTGGTGTAACTTGTTATTATGTCACAAGGGTAATTTTCATTATGAAATTAATGATTATCATTTATCACGCAGGTCGAAAAATTGCAGTGGATGCTTCAATGAGTATTTATCAGTTTCTTATCGCTGTGAGACAAGAGGCGAACAACTTGACTAATGCAGAAGGAGAAACCACAAGGTAATACATCCGTATACCATTATCATAGACAATGTTTCAACTAAGAAAATCTGAAACTTTGAATTATATTATTCTAGATACAGGAAGAATTTTGAACATCACTGATTTTGACTGAAACGAAATTGCTAACTCTTGCCAAACAATGTGTTTCTCGTCAACAAAATTATCAGTTAGTGTTGAAGCTGCTCAAAAATTGACAATGGGTAAGAAAGAAAGAACTAATGCAAATCTTCAATACGTTAAATATATATTTCACGGAATAAATGGACGTGACAAATACAGGGATCCCACTCGTCTTACTTTTCTTACTTTCAGTAAAATGTCTTATTTTCTCAGTTTTGTTTTACTTTTTCTACTAATCCCTATCAACAAAATTAATGTAATTGATTTTAATTGAGCATTGAATCATCAATATATTGCCAAATATTACAAATGTTGTAAATTTCAATTAATGATTCTGCCAAAGCATAAATTGTATCATTTCTTAGGTTATTTGGGAAGAGGGAATGTATGTGGACCATTTGGTTTATTACTTTCTCATTTGCTTAGTTCGAGGGTTCAACAAATAAAGTAATCATTAAAAACTTCTGTCTGGATGAAAAAAATAATTTTGTATTTACTACTTCATTGTCTTGTACAGTAACTAACTTTCACCATTCAAAATTATGGTACACATTTTGTGTATAGGTGAAACAACTATTTACATAACAAAGCAGTTGGACACATAGGCCTATTCTAGGTTTGGTGATTCCGATGCTACCCAATAGCATTCAGTTGTCTTCTGTATTTTTAAGGCATGAAGAGGCATAAACAATATTTACAATGTGCACCAAAGAGCTAGAAATGAAAGTGCCTCATTTGTCGAAAACGATTACAGTGGTATTGAACAGTAAAATATAAACAAATCCCTTTAAAAAAAGAATGGACAATGCAGTAAAACCATCCAGTTCACCTTTACTTATTTACATCAGATCTTGTAATTCATAAATTTTTCTCTGTGCTTTTAAAAGTGGTTTTGAAAGAACATCATTCTTAAAAAAACTTATATGGCTTCATAATTTGCTGTGCATTGTCAACGGCAGTTGGCAGACTCTGCACTTTAGAAGACTCCAAAAAAAAAAAGAATGTAATATACAAGGTGAGCGAAAAATTCTTAGAAACTGGAAAAATAACCGAAATAAAAACAATTTGCAGGGTTAGAATCACTAGGTTACTGGAATTTTTTTAAGATGGGAAAAACCTCACTAAGCAGCTGATAGGTGGCGCTGAGATACTCAAGTCAAAGAAAAGATACGCAAATAATGAACAGAATGCCTCAGAATCGTTTATTACAGCAGTATGTGTTCCACATGACCACCACCACAGGGGGAGAACACATTGCAGGCGAGTCACAAATCCAGCAACGGCAGAGTGCAGCAAGTCTGGATGTATGCATGACACCTCTCAACGGATTGCATCTTTCAGTTCCGACAGATTGGATGGACCGGATCGATACACCCAGGATTTCAAATATCCCCTTAACCAGAAGTCTGCCGATGTCAAATTTTGAGACTGAGGAGGCCATGGCAACCCTCAACGCCTGCTTATAATTTTGTCTTCCTTGAACGTCTGTATCAGGAATGCCTTAATCAGAGTAGCAGTGTGACTAGTTGCTCCATCTTGCATAAACGTGACTGTAGAAAGTGCATCTCTTTCACGCAAACATGACACAACGTTCTTGCTCAGAAGCATTAAATAACACTGTGCATTCACCATAGCTGTTTTCCACCCATTTAATGTTCACTCCGTTTCAAAGAAGGGTCCTACGATGAACGAACCTGTGAACCCACACCACACTGTCACTTTTGGGGGAATGCTATGGTTTCTGCGTGTGCTCACATAGATTAGACGTTGCCCAGATGTGACAGTTATGGGTATTAATGTCACAGTGAAGCTAAAAATGAGCATCTGTCCACAAGATGTTAAAGACCCAGGTGGGATTATGTTCGATTTTAGAGAAAACCCACTTCGCAAATGCTTCCCTCTATACGGTATCCACTTATGCATGGCACAACTGCAATCTGCATGAGTACAGATCAAGGATTCCGTGAAGAATATTGCTTACCGAGGATGGTGCTAAGCCCAGCATCTTGCAGCTTCACAAGCACTGCTGGTCCCTGCAGCTTATTCGGACGCTAACACTTCCATTTCGGCTGCAACACACACTAACGTGCCTTCCTTAAACATGGTCATCCGGCTCTTACACGATCCTCCAGCGTTCCAGTTTCCTCAAACCACTAAACAAGCTTTATGAGCCCTGTCATTGTTAAAAAGTCCTTATATTTCCTTTTCCAGTTCTTATATTCTTCTGAACTCGGAATTTATGCAAGGCAGTGGGTCACTGATTCACTGTTCACGTAAAGCAACTTCACCAAGAAAGCTTTATCCTTCACACTCAGCATCCTTGTTCTATTACACTGTTTACAATGGTGAGCTGGTTGTGGATTAGGAGCACAAGTTCTTATAACTGTCTCATTTGCCTATTTCCACCAAAGTCACTCGTACCAGTGACCTAGTGATGCTAACCCTGCAAACCATTTTTAATTTTGGTTTTTATGAATTTTTAAAGTTTCTACTGACTTTTTGCCCACCCTGTATATTGTGAGGAGAGACAGAAAAGATTTATCTGGTTGCTAGTACTCTGTTTTGGCTAAAAATTGTTTTTGTAACCAAATCATTTCTGACATTTTGCTTTGGCGTGAGTTAAGTTTTATAGGATACTGCTACTGGAATTTTTTTTCAATTAGAAAAAAACAATTTTAGGGATTTTTTTATTATGCTATGATTATATTGTCTAGGGGGGTTACCTTCCCCGTCCTACTTTTCAGTCCTGTTTTTTCTTACTTTTTCTAATGCTTTGAGTGGGAGCTCTGCAAATATATGAGGTGAAAATATTTAGAGTCATAACGTTATCATCTTTAAAAATTATGTTCATCCACGATTTCAGTAAAGGTTACAAATTCAAAATGAGCTTCAATGAAAAAGATTTTCTCCAGTTAACATTACTTTGCATCAGGGAAGATATTAGACAAAACATGCTGGCACAAACAGAATTAAAACTATTATTTACTAGCCTTGACTGACTGAATCAGTTTTTTGTTTATTTTTTCCATTGGCTATTACAGTTACACGAAGAATGGAGTTTACAATGAGAATCTCGCTATTGCAAATGCTTTGCTGTGCACTGTCATTCACCCTAATGTTGAAGGTTGCATTGCTGTAGTATACGCAGCTAAAGTACTCATGAAAAGAAGTTTATTAGAATGGCAATCTTTTTGTTATTGTAAACTCTTGTTATATCACTTTTACCACATTTACTTTTTGTTGTAGGTCATTTTAGTCATAATTTTGTGTGGGTTTTCAAAGCATTTATTAATGCTGTTGTTTTTATGAATTTCTAGCCATCTGGTTGGGCTTTTCTACAGAACCATTCGTATGCTCGATAACGGAATAAAACCTGTGTATGTATTTGATGGTAAGCCTCCTCAACTAAAGTCTGCTGAAGTAAGTGCATTTCTAATAATATTCTTTCTACACTTTTCTACTCTTCAATATTTGAATATGTAAAATTGAAAATTACCTATTTTTCAGCTGAACTATTTGTGTTAAGAGCGTGCATTTCTCATGAGTCATTAATATATGGATTTTGCCATTTCTGAAGGGAGTAGAAGTATTAGGGACTAAGGAATGTTTTCATATTAAGCTTTTAGCCCTAACATAGGCTGAGATACTGGCTCATAGGAGATGATTTCCCACTCCCCGCAGCGTTAACTAACTGATGTAATATATTTGTGTACATGTAGTCTAACATTGATTTAACACCACCATTTATTTTGCATAATCCTGGCCCTATAATGAGTTTCACGTTATATCAAATCACAATTTTACATGTGTAAGGCCTGGAAATTGAAGATTTGTTCACTGAAAATTTCTGGTGCTAAGTGGGTTTGGTGCGCTAGAACAGGGTTTATCATCTTTCTCTTCTCCCTTAACCCTGAAGTCTATATCTGTTTGAGTTCCTGAACTCTATTTTCGTCATACTTCAATTGCACATTGCAATTTTTATCAATTAGTACGAAGGCATAAGCCTTAGGAAGGGGCACAAGAAATCTCTTGCAGAAAAATTGAGAGTTACCAACTTTTTTTTTCAACAAACAGCACAATGGACAAAACAGACAAAAAAAAATTATAAACAAGCACTTTTCGATCCAAAGGGATATAAATAACCTTCCATGAGTCGTACTAATGAATTACATAGAAAATTTCTTGGCAACATGCAAAGGTATATTCTACAATAGCTGTAGAGAGAGGCAAGTCATGCCAAATATATTGCTTTCAAATGTTATACTATAGTCTGATGTGTTACATTGCAGATATATTTTCCTACAACAAACATATATACAAATTTTACTCCTTAAAATTTACAAATTCATTAACCATCAAATGAAACAAATTGCTCAATATCACTTATTTCGAGTATGTGATTTTTTCTAGCCTTAAACATATAAAATGATTGCTGCTGTCTAATAATATCATAAAATACTTTACATATTCTTAGAGCAAGAAAATATATTGAATTTTTGAAAATTGTCTTTTTATAATGGTATTTGATAGAGATATTGTGATATCATAGTGCTTCTTTGTATATTCACTCTGGAGTACCAATCGGATTCTTATACGTGAATAGTAAAATTTTATACAAATAAAGTTGACGTATATTAAATTTAGAGTATAGAACTGTTGGTTTTTAGAATTTCACATCAAAAACAGTCATAAAGATTATTTATAGTATAGATTGAATTTTTATACTCCCCCCCCCCCCCCAAACTTGTAATCCATATAAAATATGTGGGAATACCCATGCAAAATCACTTTCAAAAAGCATTTGAATTAACTGAAATCTATTAAAACAGTGCATAGTTTTTATTATTATATTTAGAATTCAAATTTTTAATTGTCTTGCCCCCCCCCCCATATATTCTTCTGAATACATGTGTGCACGCTTATTTATAATGCTTTGTCACCTTGCTGAATTTGGCTAATGTTTAACAAAATGACAATGAAGTCATCCACAAATGCAAGGTATTTAATAATTAGATCCCTGAAGCTTCTTCACTAAAAATGGTCAAGCAAAAAGGCACTAAAATGCTTGAAATAGGCATTTATAATTAATGGAAGAAAGGGAAAACAATGGAAAGCCTATGTACTGAATATCTGAAAACTGGTTAAAAAATTTTTGCACTTACTCCGTCCACTGTTTCAATTATAGCTTATAATGACAGTATTATTTTCAAAATTAAGTTGCTTTCATGCCGAAAATAAAGTGTTTGTGGTCCTTCCGGATAAGGTTGATTCAAGGGCCAGCATTGCCAGACGTTAAGCCCGTAGATAGAGGAATTGGTTGTAGGGCTCCTTTGAGTTTCGAATGATTCTCATTTATTTGCTGCATTATTTGGAAAATTCATTATTATATTTGTATTGTTGAAACACAGCTACCTTGTGTTATTACTGTAGAAATTTTTTTTATCATTCATATTACCATATACAGACATATACTTCAAGGGCAGGGCCACGGTGTAGCAGCACCTATCAAACACTCCTGAGGGTATATCTGGTCAATTCTATCAAATACTAAATACCTAAAACTTCTTGATATGATTGATTGTATAAAACATTCCCCCAATACAATAATGGCCCTAGAGCCCTCTGAGCATGGTCTGGGTAAGCCAAGATGTCAACTGATGATCTATACATATACAATGCAGTCAAGTCTTTTGAAGTTCTCCATTCTCAAAATACCCAAGTTCTATGCAATATGCCCTCTAAAATTCACAAACAAATGTAAAACAATGTTAAAATATGCATTGGGGCAGGAATAATAAAAAAAAATGTGTTTTCGCAAAAAAAAAATTTGAACATATGCAAAAATAGATATTTATAGCATTTTGCCTGAACTTCCGGGCTCTATTAATAATTAATGCAATGAATTGTAAAGTCTTTTATAATATTAACTAAGATATTTGTAACAAGGTAGTTATAAGCTAAGTAAAGTAGTTATAAGCTAAGTAAAGTAGTTATAACCTATTTGTGGAATCATGTTTTTGCATACTAGAACCAGTGTTATGAACAACGGGAAATGCTATTGTCCACGCTTTTTTTTTTGGTGAATAAAAATATACTGAAAAAAAAATTACAAAATATAAAAAAGTTTCTGATTTCCCTTTTCAATGTTATATTGTTTCATATTTAGCTTGACAAAAGACAAGAGAGACGTGAGGAAGCTCAAAAGAATTTGGATAAAGCCGAAGAAGAAGGTAATCAAATTTGAAATGTTTCATATTGAGCATTACGATATTTTAAAGCTGTTTTCTACAGCTATCAGCAAGAACTCCCATCTATGATAGCCACTGACTGAATTAGAAAAACATTATTCTTTGATGACATAATTATGCCTTGTGTGATGAGTATCCTGAGGTTGAGTAGTGATATTGGAAGTGATAGCCAGTGGTCTGACTGCATTATATGTATGTTATTAGGATATTTCAAAAGTGCATTTGCATTTTGTGGTAATATCTTCAGGTATCGCAGAAGATGTCACGAAATTCAGTAGACGACTTGTGAAAGTGACCAAGCAACACAATGATGAATGCAAACAGTTGCTGAGGTTAATGGGAGTTCCATATGTAGAGGTAGTATTTTTAAGGTTTTTTATTCATATTCAGTGAGTTTGTGTGTCTTAACTTGGTTTGATTGTATATTCCTCTATTGGCTGATTTTGTGATTGAAAATTATATTTAAAAAAAGTTTTTACAACTTTTTTTTTTTTAGTTTTATTTTATATCATTGTGGAAACTGACACTAGGAAAGTCAGGTAAATAAAATGGTCAGGAAAAAATTTAAAATATCAGGCAAAAGTTGAGGAAATATTCACGCATTTGATAGTCTTTAGAAGGTGGTGAAGATTAGAATTTCTGTTTATGGGAGGATTTCTGTTATGGGAGGATTTCTGTTATGGGAATTTCTGTTTAGGTTATGAACGGCAGACTTCTGCCACTAGACTTATTCTAGATCTCTTTCAGCCCAGCTTTGGTGGGATAAAGTGTGTGCATCTCTAACAATATGAGTGTGTATCTAGTGTTGTCTGATTTTTCAGTGCTACTACCACTACTAACTGTACATGCATTTCATACATATCCCTCTGAGGAATTTCTAACGAATTTGGTGCATGTCAGAACATGTTGTGTGAGCGTGTATATGCATGGCCTGAGGTATTTATTTTGTTAGAGTTGTGTTTGTTTCGGGTTCTTGCTACTTGAAACAAGCATGACTCGAGCAAAATAAATATGTTAGGGCCATGCATATGCAGTGCTGCCATCTATATTTAAAATTTTTAATGAAGTCTAATGATTGAATATTTGTGGCATTGTAGGCCTGTTGCTCTCTGTAGGGAAATTTCAATGGGGAGTTCGGCTCTCATTCGTACTCAGAAGTTGGGAACCACAGAAAACCAACTTCAGAGGAGTCGGGGAAGCTCAATGAAATTTCCGAATTTTGGTCAGGTCCTCAAGCCTTACTCATACCTTCAATAAAAAAATAAGTAACTATACAATTACCGTATACTCTCGTGTTAAGTCGAGTTTTTTTGTTGAAAAATTTCCTTAATTTTGGGGGGGTTTCTTATGCATGTGTGGGACAGCAGTTCTTGTGGAGAAAATATCGACCCCCCCCCCCTCCTTACCCAAATCATATAGCTGCATGGCCTTCACATGTCTAGCTTAAATATCCTCGATGTCATTGGGCTACTTTGGATGATGTTATTTATCAGTAGAGTGATTTTTATAGCTATATTCAAACCGACGATATTAAATCAAAAGCAAAAAATCAAAAACGTTGTTGGCTTTGATACCTGGTGGATTTACATCGATTTTACAGCCTCTAGGTATGAGCACCAACAAGCATTTTAAAGACTTTTCAAGGAATTTATGGGCTGATTGGATGAGTTCTGAAGAAAGAACCAAAAAAAGCAGTGCCTTAATGAAACCTGACATTGGCAGAGTGGGTTCATGAGGCGTGGAATTTTGTTTCCAACGAAATCATTGTCGAATCCTTTAAAAAGTGTTGTATCAGTGTCACAATGGGCGGAACTGAGCACAGTTGAAGATGCCAGGATGTATTGGCTTTCAATATAGAACTCAGAGACTCAGAAGAAGAAATGTGCAGGGCTCGGCACGGGCCACTTTTTTCACTAAAAGTCACTTTTTTAGAAACTAGTCACTTTTGTTACGTATTTTCAGGCCCAAGTCACTTTTTCCACTTTTTTTAGCAAAAAAACCTTGGTCTCGCGCACTTTTCTGCTGTCAGCGTTTTTCTTTTCTTCAAGGAGGAACTTTACTGGTTCAAGGTCGCTAATTTTCTCCCTCCCTTCATTGAACTACGATCATTAGCTCCCTTCCCGAAGAACCCCTATATACAAGGAACCCCTATACATGAAGGCGTCTTATCTTCCCGGGTGCATACCGTGTGATGTCAGCATAACTTGATTTCAAGGCGCTTGGAAAGAAAGCAGCTTGGTTAAAGAGTCGTCATTTTATGGAAAAACCAGTCGAAAAAAATTGCATAAAAGGCGTACTTACAACAAAGAATTTTTTCCCCTCTTCTACTACCATTCTTTCTTATTTCCCCACGCGTGCTCACTCATTCTTTCATTTTTATCTTATTTTAAAATTGATCCTTTATTTTATTTGTTTTAAAAAGTTTTAGTCCTATGAGCCGAATTCCTTTCTTGGAGCATCGAGCAAGTTACATTTGTTGTTTGTTCTATCGTTACTTTTGTTAATTATTTTAAATATTTGAAATGACGATTTAAGAGAGCCCGTGCAGAAACGAACTTATTCACAGCAGGAGAATACCAAAGCACGTGTATTGAAGATGCGTACTATTAATTCATATTAAGCGTATTATATGATTAATGATTCAAACATTTTAATTTATTTGTTAAAATGTTTGAATCATTTTTCATTGTAACTTTTATTGCACGAACACATTTGATTTTTCCCTCCAAAATCCATTGATATTTAGAGGTTGGCTTATACATGGGTTTTAAATTTACTGCTGTTTTGGTGGTCTTGAAATGAGGGGGGGTCGGCTTATACACTAGTATATACGGTATATGAAATCAAATAACCTGCACTATATCTCTGAAAAAGAATCTTAACTGGCGTGAGGGAGACGTGGATTGAACCATTTGAGTTTCCATTTTTTTTTTGGGGGAGAGGAAGTTTGTGTTAATATACAAGTGTTATATGGATTACAGAACAAATTATGATCAAAAATCAAAGTTCTACTGTATATATGAAATTTCTTTGGAACTATTTTGCCATATCCAAAAGTCTAAACAACACTATGTTTTATTTGCAACTGTGTGCAATACTTTAGCGAATAATGCAGGGTGTTCTGTTAAAGGACTGACAATCTCAGAGGGTTGTTAGTAGATATCAAGAGGAACAAAAATTGCAATGGAAACATGGTGTCGCAAACCCCTTTGAGAGGGTGAAAATTGTGAAAAACGCATGCAGGTTTTGACGTCATGCTGGAACGACGAAAAGTACAATAATAACTGCAAAAAGATTTATTTGATTAATTATTATAAGAGTTGTTGGAAGTGGCAGCCACTGGCGTCATTGCACTGTCTACAATGACGTAAAAATGATTCCCAGATGGGTTTGAAGATACCAAGTATGCTTTTGATGTCTGCTGCAGTGACGACAATCCGCGCTATGAGATCCTCCAGTGTGCCTACAGGTGTTGTATAAATGATTGATTTAAAGCAGTGGTTCTCAACCTTTTTTGACGCGCGCCCTCTTTAGTAAAAACATTTTATGGCAGAGTCCTGTGAGAAATTTTTTTAATTACTGATCAAAGTTACTGATTTATTTTTACTATTTAAAAATATTTATAATCTATTAAAATATAAAAATAATTTTTTTTAAATTTTACTGTTTTTTTTTTATATTATTATTTTCCTCGAGTGGTCGCAGAGCCCCTGGGGAGGCACAAGGAGTCCCGTGGGCTCCGCGGAGCACCGGTTGAGAACCGCTGATTTAAGGTGACCCCATAGAATATGGTGAGACGTCAGATTTGGTGAGCGAGCCCATGAATGCATTTAGCGGTCAACTGACATCCCCCTTTCGTCTCCTCTGGACTCAGAGCCTGCATGCATTTTTTGCGATTTTCACTCTCTCAATGGGGTTTGCGACACCATGTTCCATTGCAATTTTTGTTCCTCTTGATGCTTACTAACAACCCTCTTAGTTTGTCAGTCCATTAACAGAACACCCTGTATTTAATGACGGAACAAACATATTTATGTTAATTTTTGATTATTTTTCAAAGGCCCCATGTGAGGCAGAAGCCCAATGTGCAGAACTCGTAAAATCAGGAAAAGTGTATGCCACTGCTACTGAAGATATGGATGGTTTGACATTTGGAACTAACATTCTTTTACGCCACATGACTTTCAGTGAAGCAAGGTATTATAGTGTATTATGCAAGCAAGCAAATATCCCTCATTATAATAGAAAACATGCATATGTTTTCTATAATAATGAGGATGATTGTGATGATGCAGCTATCTTCATAAAATGTGGTGTTTGATCATTTTTTGTCTGTATAAAAAAATAACATTTAAAAAGTGTAAATGATGTAACGTATATGGTTTTTTGTGTTCGTTAAAGGAAAATGCCGATAAAAGAATTCCATTTAAATCGAGTTTTGACTGAGATGGAAATGGAACAGGATGAAGTAAGTTTTTCCCCTCAAATTCTTTATGTTTGAGTTGGTATTCAGTCTAATTTGATTGCGATGCGAATTATTATTTTTTTGCATTGCAAAAGTTTTCATTCATGCAAAGTGAAGCGAAGTGGTATAGTAGGGGTGGGAATTCTGCACCAATTGCGTCGCACTGCGCCAAAATTAACATCTTGCACCTGCAACGTCCCTTGTGGGAGTTGCTTGCCCAGTTTGAAATATCCAGTAATTTGTAACCAATTTTTGCATGAAAATGTTATTTATTAAGTTCGGACTAACATTACACAAATCAAAATTCTAGATGTTTCAACACATAAAACCCTCAATTCAATATTGACAAAATGGTATAATCTCATCGGTTTGTGGTCAGTCCATAATCAGTCAATTTATACGTGCATTATCTGCCTGTCAGACACTCGACGTCGGTAGTTTCTTCAGTGTAGCCTGGCTGGGTCAGCACCAGGGGGGCCTCTTGGTTGTGAGCTGGATCAGCGCCAGGAGGCCTCTCGGTTGAAGGCCAGATCGGTTCCGGGGGAGGGTAACCTCGGTTGAGAGCTGGATCAGCAAGATTTATTGCACATATCCTTGATGAGGCCAGCTCCTTTGTTATTTTTCATCCGACGTCCTTAGTGATGGTTTTTCAACTATTAAAATAAAACAACTTTCGATTCTGGACCTGCTGGGAAACATTTAGACAATCGAAAGGTAATTTCAAAAGATTTAGACAATTGAGCTATTACATAATGAACGAACTATTGGATCATTTTCCCAGCCTAAGGCCAAATGAAGTGGTTGTAAGATGGACAACCGTCCAACTACAGGGTTTTAGTTGAATGGGTATATGACAACAGAAGAGAGAGAGTGACAACTTACAGCCAGTATTTAAAGGGAAAACTCCCAGCCGCACGTGTCTAAACAAACCAATCGGCTTTAAGGTCATTTCATTTGCATATGAACGCAGGCCGGCAACATCATGATCGGCCTTGGTCGTCACCATACAACCACCGTTGCCGATGAATAACATCAAAAAGTAAACATTCATGTATTTTATGCAATGACGATTTCGGACTTTTACACTGGGGGCCCATGGATACGTTACACGCCATCCTTCTCCAATAGTGTGTTTTCAAATTTTTCTGCTCCAGATGGCCAAAGTAGCTAATTAAAATAACCTCAGTGTTCCTGGAATTTCAGAAAGTATGCAAAAAAAAATTTTGTTCCTGCTTGTTGCAAAACAATTCTTTCGGAGAAGAGCGTGTTTTATTCCTTATGTAATTTTCAGCACCACCTCTTTCAATCTTCTGTAGCCATGCTATCTCGTGACCTTGAAAAAATACTGCTTTCTGTTGGAAAGTTTGACTGCACTGTAAAGGTGCAGTGTTGGGAAAAAAAACTTGTTAACCATGTGTGCTTTTCACACTTTGTAAGCACTACAGAGATATTTTTTACATTTGATCGAAAATTTTCAATCAAAAAATATTTAATATTTGTCTACCCTTCGCAGCTTTGCCCCTAAGACAGTTTTTTAAAGTGCTACAAGAAGCATGTGGAACCGATAATCCATCTGGTCTCTCGTTGAAAGAGTTGCCGGAAGTCCAGAAAAGTTTGCAAAATTGGAGAGAAAGTAGCAGATTTAAAAAAAAAAAAATAAATTTCAAAATTTTCCTGGCAAGTTCCCGTACTCGACTTTAACCCTGAAAATTGGATTGGGATAACTGCGGCGGCCCCCTATTTAAACTATCGGCTCCTTCATCTGGCTTTCCGTCGCGAAATCCCGATAATAACCATGATCATGCAGCTGAAGATAGTTTGTAATAGTCTTTCAGCTTCAAACCGCAAATGTGAATCCGTTTCCGTTTGCAAAAGAAAAAACGTCACCACTGCAAGCAGCAGAAATTATTATAGTTGATTGTCATTACATCAAATCAAGATGTTTCATGAAAAAATAGTCATTCCGTGAGTGAAAGAGGAAGTTCGCCAAATTACAAATGCTAATTTAGCAACTTCGCCAAATAAGGAGTGTTAAATCGCCAATGTTGCCAAATAACGAGTGTTAAATCGCCAATGTTGCCAAATAAGGAGTGTTAAATTGCCAATGTTGCCAAATAAGGAGTGTTAAATCACCAATGTTGTCAAATAACAAGTGTTAAATCGCCAATGTTGTCAAAATACGAGTGTTAAATTACTGATATAGTCAAATAATGAGTGTCAAATTGCCAAACATCATGGTGAATCTTCCGAAATTCTCTCCCATTTTGCAACAATTTTCTTTCTGAGTATAACAAAATTGAAAATTTTTAGTTTATTTAAACTGCTGCTGTTCCAGACATCAAATAGTGCCCTCAGTAAGCAAAAAGTGTGTCTTCTTAAATAGATTGGTGCGAAAAAATGTATGACAGCCGCTCTTTCAAACAAGGTGTCAAAAGCCTGAAACACCAAAAACAAAACCAGCTGATGAAAAGATGTTTGATAACAAAAGACAGTGCAGTTGTTTTATTTTGAAAAGGAGTGGGGGGGGGGGGTAACAAAAATATTCTTGTAAGTTCATTTTGCTGCTCCATTTTATAAATATCTGCTCCAAAAAAAATACTCCAAATCCTATATTTTTCTGCTCTAAAACTGCTCAGAAACGAACTTCGTCACTTCCCATCCCTGGGTGTAGTCTTCCAAGCACAAGATGAGACTTGGCAACATCAAGTCAGACTATGCTGTTTTTTCAGCTTTCAAACATGAAAGCCTAATCGCTGACAAGCAATTCTCAATGCTCAACTGGTTTATTTAAAAAACAAAATGTTGTCTAACATGAGGTGACATGACAAAGCTGTCTCATCTCATGGTTGGAGAGCTATCGAGCTGTTTGTATGAGAAAGAGGTAGAAAAAACAACAAAAACAAATGACTAGAAACATTTTGAAAATCTTTACTTAAGAATTAGAGCATTTTTCTTAGTAGTTTTGTAATTAATTTGCAAGTAGTTTTGTAATAACATTCTTTTCGCATAGATTATTTATTATTATACTTATATACCATTAGTTGCCTAATAATAAAAAAATGCCTTTTCACATAGACTTAATTTTTTTAATGAATCATATTTAGACTATATGCTGTGCAGAGGGACTTCCTATTTCAACTGTTAAAGTGGGTATCATAATGCAGTAAAGTGTATGATAGAATTTCAGTTTTTCTTTCTATGGCAATGAGAAGTTTTGTTTTGTACAATTTATGTAATGTTTTTCAGTTCATTGATCTGTGTATCCTTTTGGGATGTGATTATTGTGACAGTATAAAAGGTATTGGTCCCAAAAGAGCATTTGATCTTGTTAAAACACACAAGTCCATAGAAAAGATTGCAGAAAGTCTTGACAAAAATGTAAGTATGCACCCTCAAAAACCAGTTTAAACTATTAAAAACTTTAGATTCATGTCAAATAATTTGTTTTTGCCACAATAGGCATAATAAATAACTAGAAACTTGCTTTGATACAGATTACAGTGTTTTATATTTTAAATTTTTTTGTTATTTGTATAACAAACATCAATGTTATTGTATTGTTGAATTGTTTATTGATGATTTGAGTCTGAATGCATTTGAATTGATAAAATGCAAATTAATGCATAACTCAGCAACTTCAACAGCATTTGAGATTTTATGTTGGTGCTTATATATTACTTGCTTCAGTAATTTTCAAAACCCCCATGTAGCTGAAACCATGGACACAGCTGCCCTGCTGTAATTATTTATGATAACAAAATATTTTCATGTTTTCATCAAAAATTTGCAGTTTTTGTTCAATTTGAAATATACTGATATCATATTAATTCACACTTCATTAAGTTTTCAATAAAAACATCCAAAATAAAAGTTTTGTATTGTGTCTAAAAATTTGTTATATCATCCTAGAAATATCCTTTGCCAGAAGGATGGATGTACAAAGAAGCAAGGAAGCTGTTCAAAGCCCCTGATGTTGCAGATTCCTCAAATATAGAAGTAATTCATTACTGTAAACCTGTCAAAGATATAAAAAAACTAAATCTATTTGCAGGGTTGTTTGGTTTAAACCACGTTGGTTTAAACCTTGGTTTTAACCAAGTGGTTTTTTTAAAAAAACCAGTTTGGTTTTTTTCAAAAAATCAAATAAAAGTTGCCTAAATATAATTTTTTTCCTTGAAAAATATCATATTGGCTCATTATTAGCCAAAATGTTTCATTTTTACCACATTTTATATCCTTGGGGTACATTCTGATGGTATATCTTTAAATGACATAAGATTTTATAAGCGGTCTTTTTCAAAATGTCTCATAAAAGTGGCCAGAATATACACTGCTGGCCACCCAAATGGCAACACCAAGAAAGACAAGAGATATCGCAACAATATTTATTTTGTAGATAACATGTTGACCAAGCATCAAATGATTAAATTTATAGACTTCTGTGAAGTGTGGTTCCTGCCAAAATCAGTAGCCAGAGTAGCCGCCATTTTTGGAGATCACCGCTGCCACACGCCTCGGCATTGATTCAAAGAGACTTTGGATGTGTTCTTGGGGTACAGCAGACCAAGCAGCTTCCACGCGTTGCCAAAGTTGATCTGGTGTGGCAGCTGGGGATGTAATCTGGGTCAATCGTTGAGCAACCATGGGCCACATGTTTTCTATCGGCGAAAGATCCGGAGAGCGAGCTAACCAGGGAAGCAATTCAATCTGGCAATTGACGAAGAACCTTTGGACAATGCGTGCCACGTGTGGTCGCGCATTATCCTGTTGAAATATGGCTGTGGGCAAGCCCTGAAGGTAAGGAAGGACAACTGGCTCCAACACCTCGGAGATGTAGCGCTGGCTTTTTAAAGTACCGGCAATGCGTACTAGAGGAGTGCGAGAGTGATATCCAATACCCACCCATACCATAATACCCGGTGCAGGACCAGTGTGGCGGTGCATAACGCAGCTGTTCAGCATCCTCTCTCCACGGTGTCTCCAGACTCGAATCCGACCATCGTGGTGTTGCAGACAGAAGCGTGACTCGTCAGTAAAGACAATTTCATTCCATTGTGCCGTCCACATCCTTCTTTCATCGCACCATTGGCGGCGGAGACGTCTGTGGTTCTGCGTCAAGGGTAGACGAAGCAATGGGCGTCTTGCGGACAGACCACTCTGCTGTAAACGGCGTCGAATGGTATGCGCAGACACTGGATGATGTGGTACAGACTGAATGTGCTGTGCTATGGTTCGTGATGTGGCTGAGCAATCCGTCACTGCCATACGCACAATACGCCTGTCATCACGTGAAGTGGTGCACTGAGGTGGATGCGATCGAACACGTCGGTCCGTCGTACCCTCCTGCATCCAACGATCACATATCCGCATTACAGTTGTTTGGTTTCGTCCAACACGATTATCGATTTCCCTGAAAGATAATCCACAATCTCGGTAGGCCACTATCCTTCCTCTGTCGAACTCTGATACTTGATCAAAAGATGATCGCTGTTTTCTACGAGGCATAATTGATCGTTTTTTTGAAAAAACCACAAGAAAAACACAATTGCCGTACTTCAAATCGTCGAAATCTCCAAGCCTTAAATAGCGCTTTGAAGTGGCGCCACAGGCGCGCGTGATGTGCGTCTGCGCTGAAATTCTAATCATTTGCATATCTCACCTCCGCTAATGCATGTTGTAAATTTCATATTATTTGCATGCTTCCTTCAGGGTGTTGCATTTACGGTGGCCAGCAGTGTATATATATTTTTCATATGAAGTATCTTAGTTATTTAAAGTTATATACAAAATCCAAAATTTCTCATTCTTACAACATTTTCTACCCTTTGGCTACATTCTGATGCTCTATCTTTAGCAAATTCATGAATAAGGATTGCATCAGACATCTAAATGTAGTGGTGTATTACATATCTCACAGGGTTTCTTTTTCCTTTCACAAAGAAGCAGCAACAGTAGTGACACCATCATGCTAGGGGCAGGTGGTCCTATAATCCAATAAAGACATCAGCTGTCCTTAAAGGACAAAGACCAGTGTACTAGTAGTTACATTACCTCACATACATTTTCATTTTCTTTCCCATAAGAAGTAGCACGTCTCCTACTGTATATCTCCCAGTCTTAATATTCAATAGTAGTTTTTTTTATACTTTCACACTGTTAAGTCCAGTTAATCAGGGTTCTACTGAATAATAATAACAGATTTATGAAAAATAATCAGCTATATACAGGGAGATTATAATTTGAATTTTGATTCTCCAAAACTATACAATAAGTACTGATCAGAATGACTTGAAAATTTGCAGGGATACTCCTGAAGCAATGGAAGTTTCTTTCGCAAAAGAAAAAAGTGCAAAATGTGCAAGTAGATGATGCTGTACTTGGCCAGCAGTATAATCTATTTTGTGCAACCACATCATTTCAGCACTTCCACAGCATCAGTGTGTGGATAGAACTTCTATCAAGATGCACATTGCAATACCAGCAAAGCAGCTGCTGAAAACCCATTTTGACAGGATGCACCTTAACCCTTTTAACTTCTGGCTGTGGGGGGTACCTCAAAATGTCATAAACAGTGGTCAGATTGCAAAATTTGGTGAATTGCAATCTCCAGCACATCCCCTATATGTTAGAAGTTCCTCAGGAATATTAACGGGGGGGGGGGCATTTGGTTTAATAAAGCTGAATTGCAAGCACATCTACAAAATGACCATGGCATACTCCGATTCTGTTGTTGAACAACAATTTTTGTGCTTTCAACCTCAGGTTGGACAACATATTTAACATTTCTTAAGTAAGTTGTAGTTATTTGTTCAATTACTTTGTTTTTTGTGATGTTTCCATGAATTATGAAATCATGCAATGCTATAATTAAGGTATCATTTTGCCATGACTGGCTATCGTTTCCATTCTGCGAGCAAATTTCCCACATGTTGGATGATGTCATTAATTTTACATTTTTAAGTATTTTTTCCCCTTTACCAAATAAAATTGCATTTTTTCAGGAATATTCATGTCAATTTTCAAGTCATTTTGACAAATGGCTCTTCTACAGTGTTATAAATCAAAATTTTAGTTATAATCATCCTGTATATCGTAAGTCATTGCTAATTAATCTGCATTATTTATGCTTCATTAAATACATTGTATTCACTTAATTTTTATTACTTTTTTCAAAATAGCTTCCTAATTAAGCATACTGAAAGTAACTGGAGAAAAACCTTTATATACTATATGATTAATAATAACATTGAAAGAATTTTCAAACACACAGTAATCCATTGAGTTGAGAAAAAAATAATTAAATTGCAAAAGTTGGTTTTTGTTAAAATGTAAGAAATATTTATTGATTAATTAGTATGGTAATAGTGTTAATTACATTAATAACCATTTCATTTTAGTTAATTATTAGAAGTGTGAATGATTTTTCAGAAATTTCATTGTTTTTAATGTTAATACTATTTAAAACAAAAAAAACTGGTTTAAACCAAAAAAACCTGGTTTAAACCAGGTTTTTTTACCAACCCTGTCTATTTGTATTGTGTGCTTAGAAAGCTTGATTTATTTGGAGATAGGAATTAGCAAATTTATAATTTTTTAATGTTTCAAAACCAAATATTGAATTAACTGAACAAAAAAAAGCAAAAAAAATTTAGAAAAAGATAAATCACTGAAACAATAAAAAAATACCATTAAATTACATCACCTGTTTAAAACATTTTAATTTATTTTTCAGATTAAATGGACCAATCCTGATGAAGAAGGACTTGTGAAGTTCTTATGTGAGGAGAAAGGATTCAGGTCAGTTTCATATTTTCCATGTATTGTCATTTAGCGAACAATAATGTTTGAAGATCTTTCAAATCTCATTAGGTTATGTGATGTCTGCAAGTATTTTTTGTAAAATTTACTCTCACATGTAACATGCACTGTTTGAGGCATACTTTGATGTTTATATGAAGAGTTTAATGATTTAGAAAAATAATTTATTGTCAAAATTGTATATTTATTGTAAAAATAATTTATTGAATTAAACCAATTTAGAAAATTGTACTTATTATTACTTTTGTATTTATCAGACAAGTGTTCATTAAGAACACTTGTCTGATACTTGGTCATAAAAAGCTGTAATTTTGTTGTACCCATTAAAAACAAAAACCCTTTTCCAAGCTATGGTACCTCGGCTAATAAAGATAATTTTTTCTAAAATCATACACTCGTTAGAAAATCACATTACAGACTTGAGAATGCATACAACTCACTCTCCTTGAGTACGCACATCGACTGGCGACAAAAATTAGGTGGTTGGGAACATATACTGTTGTTGAGTTACACTCACATTCGGCGAGATATTGTAATTGAAACATTTGGCCAAATGAAAGTATATGTTACATTTTTGCAAAATTGTTTTTTTTTTATTGAATAATTGTCCATATAGCTTTTGTTACACGTTCTTGAAGTAAGTTTCTGCAGAAACCAACAGATGTAGTTGCTGTGTATGTTTACACAGCTGCAATCCATGCAAAAAAGGTATTTCTTTAATTCAGCTATGACTTTTATTGTGTCTTTTCTAAAGTTTATGAAAACGACATAGACCATTGTTTGGCCAAACGCTTCAATTCAGCAGTTTCTTTCAGCTGACCCACATTCACAGTTCTTCAGTCTGAAGATTTTCCACAAAGAATCTATAGAACGTACCATTACATTACGAAAAAACAGTGCACATTAGGAAGTTTTATTGTTCCAACTTCTCACAGTTTCTGAATGGAAAAAAATTTATTTCAGCTCGCTCGAGCACGGCAGGGGATGGGGGATCCTGTTTTAAAATTTAAACCAATTGAAAAAAAAATTATACATACAGATGGAGAATATAAATTCCCAGAATGTCCAGACTGTTCAGTTTGATGTTGACTGTCTTACTAAGTGTGCTTTGAAAACATTCAAGTCTTGGCTAATTTTTTAGATGCATTTTTTTATTTTCTTAATCTTTCATTTTACAGGAAATGGTTCAAAAGCTTTCTGAAAGAGATATAGAGGTATATGTGGAAAAATTAATTTGAGGTGGATATAAATTAATCAGGGTCGGGTGACTAATTCTGATTATGTTTTGTACAAAAATTCAGCTCCCAACATAGCTTTGTTGTGTTAGTGTGTGCATTGATGTCACTTGAAACATTTGTTAGCCAAGGTGTCGCTGTGAATACTCATCCCAGGTTATACTTAAAAAATCTGATCACCCTTGTTTGAATTTTCATTCCCGCAAATAATATGAAGTAATTGGAATTTTTTGCCTGGTACTGACACATTAAAGAAGACCCAATGATAAAGACAAATAGTGAAGAAAAAAATAAGAATTCTTGTGTATTTGTCAAACTGGGGCTGTTTTCTATATATACCATGACAGACCTGCCAACTATCCCGATTTAGGCGGGAGACTTCGGATTTTTCATCCTTCTTCTCGCTCTCCGGATTTGTTAAAATTTCTCCAGATTTTGGTAGAAAATGAGATTTTACGCAAGCTTTCACGTTGTCGTGGCGTCAATGATTACCGTCGTCGTTAGGGAAAACACCCGTAGACGACAGCCGTAGTCATTTCCATCGAGCAGTTGTAAAAAAGTCTCTATAACCGCATTTAAGCAACTGGAAAGACGCGATTTCGTTTTCGTAGCCTTTATCGGCAATCATTTATCAGGGGCATGACCTTGGTTGCCGAAATTCCTGTATACCCGTTATTGTATTCCATTAACAGCCGTGCGGTAAACACGTTTTTTCGTCCGCAGCTTTGTAATTTGAATTTTTTTTAATCGTTTCTTCCGATTAAACATCTTCGGAAAGAAAATATAAAACTTTAAGCTATATACAGCTAAATATAAAGCTTTTAAAAATTCATATACCCAAGATTATCAATCACTGATAGCATCCACAAAAGGAAACACTTATACTTTATGAACATTACGTAGATGTGATTTCTCTATTCTGCATGGTAAGACTGACATGCAATTAAATTCTTCTCAGGGGCAATGCAGAACCTGCCTTGGGGGGGGGGGGAAGAATGTAACTTTTTCTTAATTTATTAATAAAAAAAAAAATTGAAATTTTTTTTAGGAACTTTTTTTTTGATCGAGTCTATGAATGTCAGGGGGGGGGCTTACCCCCCCTCAGGAGAATTTCTGGATTTCAAAAGTTGGCACGTCTGCATGCAACCATTATCATTTCAATTGCTTAACAAATCTTAACTCTTAATCTCTCTGTAAAAACAACAATGTCTGTAAGTGTCTAATGCTATTGTTAGACTGAAACAGAGTGCTTGCTCATAAATTTGAAGCATCATCCTGATTGGCTGCTTTGATATTGGGGTATTTGATAGAACTGTTTGAATTTTTTTACAAAATTACCTCTCGAAACTAACTAAGCCATGGAACTTCGTGATCTGTTGTGTTGATTTGTTATCGTTGACTTGTATATTCTATAAATCCATATACTTAAGCCTTATACAGAAATCTAAGATAGCGAGGGACTTGGTGCAAAACTTCATAAAAATTTGAATTTATGGTTCTCTTGCCAGCAGTGTAAAGATATGATAACCTACAAAATATGATTAAAATTGTGTTTAAGGGTTTTCTTTTATATTTTTGGTGGCTCCACAGCACATTAGAGTATAGTTATTTATTTGTTTTTAATTGCTTTTTTTTTCTTTGTGTTTGCAGTGAAGACAGAGTAAGGAATGGTGTGAAAAAGCTGATGAAAAGTAGGCAAAGTAGCACACAAGGCAGATTGGACACTTTTTTCAAGGCTGTGCCAAGTACTAATCCAGCAAAGAAAATGAAGGTATATGTATTTTTTTTAAAATTAATTTTGCTTTAGTTCAAAAATAACATTCTTTTCTTAATTTTTTTGAATGCTTAGTCATTATTAGAGCTCGGATTATATGCTAACGTATATGTACATTTTGGCCTTTTTCAGAATAAGTGCATGTTTTTGAAGTTTTACGAAAAGTCAATCACATTTTTACAATTTTTCAAATGAATATTTCTCAATATGAGTGCATAAATTCAGATTTTTTTCCCGCACGTGAACAATGATCGATAGTGAAATGTTTGCATCCTGTCTACATCAAGGCTAGACAAATAAAAAAAATTTTGACACCAGCCAAATTTCTTAAAAGTCAAGTAGTATGGGTTTCCCGCAGAAAACAGTCCTAAATAAGGGGTTTGCTTTTACTTTTCTGACTTTCTGGCCCCTTTCCATGTTGGAAGACACATAATTGTGAAATCAAAAACTTTTGTGTCATACTTATACTTTAGTTTAGCAATTTAACTCATTCAAAATTTTAGGTGCCAATATATAATCTTGGTGATGTCGTGCCTTGGATTTGTCCAGCCCTGATCTACATAAAAGATAAGCAACATTTAGGGAGAGGCAAATTTAGTTTGTAGTCTTTGCTGATAACCGTAACTCAAGCTGGCAGCCTATAGATGTCGGGTTTAAAATTATCTTATTTCATCCTTGTTAGAAAGCGCTGCAATTAAAATTTTTGACAGGTCTTTTTTTTAGTTAATGCAAGACAAACTAATTACTGTCTGCATTTAAATGAATTTTAGCCCTAGCATAGACATATTATAATTATGAGGTTAAACTGTTTATGTAATCATGGAAGTTCTGTATTTTAAATTTTGTTTTGATGAATGTGGTTAGCATAAATATGGCCAACTCACACAACTCTCAGCAATTTTTCACTGAAATGGACTTAAGCTAAAGCCTAAATACTTTATTTGCTTGCCACGTGTTTTATTTGTTTTGTCAAATGTTAAATCTCAGGTGAAAAATTTATCACTTTTTAACAATATTCTTATAAAGCCCACTATTCACAAGCCAGTTTTTACTGTATTTTTGTTTTGTAAGTGATGTGAACATACTTCAGAGTATTTTTTCCCTTATTTGTGGGCAGCTACTGGTATATTCATTTGAAATTCTAGAATATAAAACATGTAACTTATTTGCATGAGAATTGCTTTAGTAAATGAATATGCACTAAGAAATAAAAAAATATGCATTTAAAAAACATTTTTTCTTTTTTTTTTACACTTTTTCTCTGTTACCAATTTTTGAAATGGAATTTTTGACTTTTTTTGGTGATTTTTTTTTAATTCGTATTTTTAGAGCATATTTTGCCACGTTTTTAGTGCTTATAATCCGGGCTCTAGTCATTATATTCTGTTGGAAATTTAAGAATTTCCTACATTTTGTTTGCAGACGGAAGAAAAGAAAAATGAAAAGAAAAAGACCCCGGCTAAAGGGAAATTCAAGAAAGGCAAATAGGATTTTTCCTTCAAATTTTCTTCTGTTCCATCAGTTTTATTGTTTAAGTTTTAAACCTTGAAGAAAAAAAAAAGTTTTCCATGAATTTTTTTTAACTGTGAAAAAATTACGGTTGAAACAAGCTGCTCATTTGATCTGTTGTATGTGATATAATCATATTAAAAAAAATTTAAAATAATGTGATACAAGTTTCATTATATTGTTGAACTTTTTTATTTTTCGAAATATTAACTTTATTTTGAATTCGAACATTTATGGTCATTGTTCAAATATTTGCTCTCATATTCATGTATTTTTAGCTAATATTTTTTTATTCTTTCATGCTAGTTGTACCTCTGAGATCAATTCTTTAAGCCAGAGGCATCTTCATAATGTTGCTCATGAGTACTACAGAAGCATCCAAGTATTTGTATGTCTTAACGTACAGCCAAATCGAATCATCCCATTCAAGCTATATTCAAGAATTCACATGCTGTTTTTTTTATACAAGTGTATGTCAAAGTTGCTCTGTAAGTGGCATTGTTGTGACACGCTGAGCATAAATGCTACTCTCAAAAAAGGTTAAAGAGCCTTACTGTTCCTGTTTTTTTTAAGAGATGCAAGTTCTTGTGTGAGCTTGCATTCCCAAGTGTCAGTATCTTACATCCCCATTTGAAAATCACTGATTAGAGTTAATGGATGGAGTTTTTTATATGTCTGTGAATTGAAACTTTCACTATAACTTTGTTAAGGCTCTTTAACCCCTTAAGGATCAGACACGAGATATCTCTCCCCAGTGCAAATGGAAGAAATGCATTCCAGCTCTCTCTGTTTTCTTTTTACATCTTTTCTCATCATCATGAAAATTTTATGTAGCCCTATGAAAGGAAGTTCCTATACTCCAGCTTAGCGATTTCTTCCCCACCACCACATACTTGTATATACCTTTCAACTATATGTGTTGGGTGGCCTGTGTAAATCCAGATGCAACCTTTACCTCATCAACCATTCCTCGTAACGATATAGTTTTAGTGTAAAGAATGCTCAAAAATGTGTTCAAGAATCACCACTCTGTACCAGTTTAAAAATATCATGTTCCTAAGTGCAATATTTGCTGAGACATTTGAATTCAAAAATCAAAGAAGAGTTGGGAAAGATCTGCGTAAAATAGACTGCTTCTTTCCCATATTTATGCTATTCATTCCCAACTTTTCTGCGATTTTTGAATTCAAATATCTCAATAAATAATGCGCTTAGAAATATAGTTTTTTGGCTTAGAAAAAAACAAGGCAACAACTTTCTTATTGGGCTTTTGAAGACAGGGTGAAAGAGAGAAAGAGACCTTTTTTTTAAAATTTATATATTTTTTATTTTCTAACATACTGTGTTTTCATTCTCAAAACTGACATAGGGTGATTACTGAACACATTTTCTCAGCATTTTTAAAATTAGAACCATATCGCTACACCAGTGGCTCTCAAACTTTTGTGACCCACAGCTCCCTTACCTATAGTCTTAGTTCATCAGCGGCTTTCCAGAAGATACGCGGCATCCTCAGAAGGGCCACTTAACTATTGCGGCATACACTTTGAGAACCACTGCTCTACGACGAACGGTTGATGAGATAAAGGCTGAATTAGGACTTACAGGCGCCCTGTATGTAAGAAAAATAACACAGTGAAGGATGTGGTTGATGATAGCGAAATCTAATGCATTCATCCTTTTCCCCCACCCTCTTCCATTTCACATGCAAACAAGGAAACCAGTTTTTGGTATTTATCACCAACACGTACAGATAGTCCAGATTTGTTGCCAAAAGCCTGTACTTTCACGTACAGGTTAGTAATCTTTGTTACTAATGGTGGACGAAAAAAAAACTAGGGCACAGTGCAGTGAGTTTAAATATACTTCACGAACAAAACAAATACGGCAGATAGGAGATTTAAAAAATCGTATTTATATAGTCGTTATTCATAATTTTTATAATTTATGGGCAAGGGTTACATATTTCACTAATCTTAAAAAAAGGAACGGATGTTTCAGTTTTAAAAAGTTCAGACGTTCAGTAATGTTCCGTTCAGCCAAGTTTTCCTAGGAGTGGGTTTTCTGCGTCTTGTGTGCATGTAACGGAAATCGCCCAGCACAACACGCTTCACGCCTGCTCGTTGCTTCGGGTGTGAGTGGCCGACTACTTCTGGAGTCAATATGCGTCGTACGCCGCGCGTTTCGCCGATCTTAATTTTAGTGTTTTCTTTTGACTTTTTTTTATTGTGCAAAATGGAAAAAGTACGTGGATATGCAGACGGTAGAACACACAGATGATGCGTCACGCTAGAGAAAACAAACGCGTGATAAAGTTACGCTTCTCCCGACGCAAAACGGTCCCATTCGGTTCACGGCGCAGAGAAACCTGCTTCTGGGAAAACCCGTGTGGGTCATATGGTCACATCGCACAAATTATTTGAATGGAGTTTGTTGACCATAGGGAAAGAAGCATCTTATGCCTTCATTATTCCCTGTTTTAGTTTTATTTGTGTTTTTTTTTTCTCTCCCTCCTCTCTCGGTCGTAGTGAGTTTATTGAGACGTTTTTTCGTGAGAGAAATGTGAGGTTATTTATTTCGATAATGTCCGTTGTTCGTTTTCGTAAGAGTTCAATACCGGGTTTGTCGCAGTGGTATGGAGAAATCAGTGAAGATATTTCCAAATCATCGGCTCGGAGATTCCCTCAAAAGGTTTGAGCAAAAAAAAAAAAACTTGTGTTTAAGGTTTGTTACTGTTTACCAATAGAGGCAATGATAATAACGTTGTCTTCCCGGGACCCCGCAGCTCACCATGGCCCCTTTGGGAAACGATTTAATATGAAATTTGTCAAATTTAAATCGCTTGATTTTTTAATCAGTCATTTGTTGCACATTTATTAATCTGTTCGTACCTTCACAGAAATGTAGGCCCTATGTTGAGCTGGAGGCAGGGCCCCCGTTCTTCAGAGGTTCCTGCCCCCGAGGCAAATACAAATTTTTGGCCCCCCCCACTCTGTCCTAAACGCTACAGCAGCTTGCTTTTTGTATAACTTAAAACCATGGTTGGGTTAAGTTGACCCTCATAAGAAATTCAAGCCCCTATTAAAAGACTGTTTTTTACTAATAAATGATGTTGAAATGGTAATATATGAGATTTAACCAGTTTCGTGGTTTTTTGCACGAGTACAAATTTGAAAAGAGTAAAAAAATGTGATGTGGCGCAACGCTTGTTAGAAATTAGTACATAACGTAGGTTACGTGTGAAACTATGTGTAAACCCGCAGTTTGTTCGTAAGTTCATAAAGCCTTGTTCACACCTGCAGTTCTGGGTAATCAAAAAAAAAACAAAACGTAAAATCAGTGGAATAGCTATAATATAATCCCTTTTGCGTGATCTGAATCATTTCTTAAACCTATGAAACCAACATCGCATAAAATTCTGATGAAATAGACGTTTCACCAGCCCTTTCCTTATGGAAGAGTTACATTTTTCGCTTTTTGTGTTAAAATATTACAATCAATTGGAATACTACTTCGTATCAGTCTTGTACCCACAAAAACAGTATTTTCTATATGAGAAACACATGGATCCCGTAGGCACTGCAGAGTTTTGACTGCCCTGGGTGTGCAGTTACAGCTACGGCTGAATGAATTTCAGATTCCTTTTTCTTGATATATCTCACCATAGATTTGTTGATTCTGTAATGGCGAACCACAGCAGGTATTGACTTACTTTCGCCAAGCGTAGTTAATGTATCCAATTTTTCTCGTGAAGTTTTCACTTTTATTTACCTTTTACGGGTGAACGAATTTCAGATTCCTTTTTTTTTTATATACCTCGCCGTCGATTTGTTGATTCTGTAATGGCGAACCACAACAGGTATTGACTTACTTTCGCCAAGCATAGTTAATGTATCCAATTTTTCTCGTGAAGTTTTCACTTTTATTTACCTTTTCAAAGCATTATCAATAGCAGTAGAAGAATGGGTCATCTTAAACAAGCACAACTCAAATTATGTAAACAAAACACGTGAATGACGATTGCTGAGTGTTGTCAAAAAAAAAAAAATCAATAAAGGAAAAAAAAACAGCAAATATGGAAACCATGAATACGGGGAGGGGGGAGGGCAACTGTATTCAAATTTTATGTGTGTGTGTGAGAGTTCGGTTTCAGAATCCTGCTCAAACTACATTTTTGTGAGGATGAAGCCAAGAAAAAAATTTTATATATAACCATTTTTTTTGTTTTTAAAAGTAGTTTGGTTTGAGTTTTATACAACATCTACCATGGTATAAAATTAAAATAAAGTTTCTAGCATTGAAATTAAATCAAATTTTTGAAGAAACACTCCTGAAAAACCATTTCTCTTCCCCATCGACCATTTATATATAATCCTGAGAACAAATTCCAAATGACATATTGGGTAAACAGTATGTATGATACAACATAGTGAACACGAAAAAATCTCTGAAAATGTGTGTTGTGTGTTCTGAGGGACTTGATAAATTCAAATGCCATGATAAAACTTATTACAATTACTTGCGAACTTCTGAAGGTGATGTCACCTTCAGACGATAACCAATAGCTAAAAATGAAATAGAAGCCCAGAAGCAGAAAGAATAACACTAGGTGGCAGGAGAAAAACGTCAATAGAAAAAAATGGCTCACCAAAGGAAATTGGCTAAAAAAGTGGCCAAAGAAGTAGGGGAAGATTATACTGTATACATTAGATTCCCATTTTAACGAATACAGTTGTAGCGAAAATCTCATTTTAACTAAAACACTTCTAATCCTCCCCAGATAAGTATACAGTGATACCTTGGTTTGTATCAATGATCCGTCTGAAAACAATCGATGAAATATGAATCAATGTTAATCCAATTAATTCATTCTAGACATTAAAATATAATACGAAAAACACATTTTATAGAAAATAAGTAGTGTTTAATACTAAGAACAATAAAAATTCAATATAAAATGGATATAAAAAAAAATGTAAAGAACAAATGAACATTTAACATGGCACATTTACATTTTGATACCTTTCTGAAGACATTTCTTTATGTATGGACGACAGCCAGGAGCGGAGAGAGACATGGATATTATTGTTTGGAAGGGGAATCATCCTCCGTAAGACATTAGGTATCAAGGCACTATCTAGGGGTCACTTCCCTTGTTCTTTTGGCACTAGGACCAGCTTTAGAGTGAGTGGATCCATTTTGCACAAGAAGGCTGTCCAAACTTTGAACTCCAAAGAGATCTGTTTCTGCCACCTCTAAGATTTGCCCAAAATTGGGCATGGCCTTCTTTGAAGGGCTGCTGGCTCTGAAAACTTTTTTTGGTCCCATGGAATTGTTTGGCTAGGCACACGGGGCGATGCTTTCACAATGAGAAACAGCGTCACATTGAGCAGGAGAACAAAAATTAGCAGTGAGGTCACGTGGACAAAGCAACGGATGAAAGCAGAGAAATTCACAGGTCGATGAAAACTGAAACCGACAATAACCGAAGGCATTACTGTACATAAAAACTATGTAAAAATCTGGAATTTATAACAAAATTTCGTTATAATGAAGTGATTTTGTCTGGTCTCTTGGGGTTTGTTGCAATGGGATTTTCAAGTGTAGCTGTTCCACAATGTATAAGATTTAACCAGTTTCACAATTTCTTTTTGTGTGAGTGCAAATTATAAAAAAGCGAAAAAGTGTGATGTGACTCAACACATATTAGAAATTTGTAGGCTAGATAACATGTTTCAAAGTGAGGTTACTCATGAACTATGAATGGACTCATAATAAGTTCTAAAGCTCATAAATCCGGCTCCACACCGGCAGTTCTGTGTGGTAGAAAACTGGTTTTTTAAGTAGAGCTGCGCGTACAGCAGGGTTATGGTGGACTGTGAACAGCTCAAAGTTTTGTATCTTCACTGGAGTCGGATTGTGATCCATTTGGAGTCTGTGCATCAAAGAAACTCATTCATACCCGCATCACTGTCTGGTGCAATGGTCATAATAGGAAACAATTGTTTAATATGTGTTTAAACCTGCGGTTCTCAACCTTTTTTGACTCGCGGAGCTCTTGTCAGTATATAATTTCTATGGCAGAGCCCCTATTTGACTCGAGGAGCCCTTTTTTGTACATAATTTTTATGGCACAACCTTGTAGGCCTCTCTTATTTAGTTATCTATCAAATTTACTGATTCATTTTATTTTCCTCGAGTTGCCGCAGACCCCCTGGGAGTTGTACACGGAGCACCAGTTGCGAACCGCTGGTCTAAACTAAAGGGGTAATAATAATTTTTTTATAACTTGTCAAGCTTGCATTTACTCGCAATGTGTGGAAAAATTATGAATATTTTAACTAGGTCGCTCTTAACTTATGGGTTTTTTTTTTTTTTTTTTGATAGATTTCAACATTTTTCCTGCTTTGTATTTATATTTGAAATTATTTTTTGATGAAAAAAAAAAGTTTAATCCCATTTTAAAAAAAAAACAAAAATGAATACCGTTATAGCAAAAATCGTGTTTCAATGACTACTTTTCCAATTTCCCTGATAAGTTTATCATAGGAATAATGCAAATCCTAGAATTCCTTTGTAATGAAACTTTGTTATAACAAAGTGATTTCACTGGTCTCTTGGAGTTTGTTGTAAAAATTGGACTGTACAACCAAGAGAAATCTATCGAGGTTTTTTTTTTAAATATCTAAAAATAAAGTTCTACAAAGTAACACCATAATTTGGAAAAAAATAATGTTTTTTATCCATTTTTCTGGCTGTTAGTACAGTAGTGTCTCGATAATCCGGCTGTGTGCTAACCTGACCCCTCCAGTAATCCTGCATTTTTTCTTCAAACCCATAGAAGAGGAAAACATGTCACTGAATGTTCTTTGCACAGAAGTTATATCATTTGATGCTCTATTTGGCAATGTTGCTCTCAAGCACAACGTGGCTTTCTTATATGAGTCATTCCGAAAAAAAAAAGTGTACATTCCACATTTTTTAAATGAAAAATTCAAAATTAAATTTCCAAAATAAAATTGATTTCAAATTATAGCCAATGACTTGAAGTTTAATATTTCATAAATATTTTCGACTTTTATTTTGTAATATTTTATATTTTGGGTTTTGTGACTGAAAATCATGGATTTTGTCTACTCTGTTACGAAAACAAATATCGCTCTAAAGCAAAATTATTTCTGCTGTTTTTGTATCGTAAAATAATGAAATCAGTTTATTTCTTACGCATATGCTAAAAAAGGGCAGTTTAAAATTTTTTGACTTTTTTGCTGTTGTTTTGATGGTTTTTCATGATTTTTTTCGAAATAGCACATGGGAAAATTTATTTTTTACATGTATTTAGTTACTTTAAATTACATTTTTTTATTTCTGACAGGCAATAGGTTGGTAATTTATAATTTAAAATCTTAGTTTGAGAGTTCTTAAATTTTTCTGCCTATGAACTGCAAAAATTCTTCCTATAACAGAGAGAATGGACACCATTGTAACAGAGTGGACAGAATTGTATAATTGAGAGAAAGATATCTCAAATATTCTAAACTAGCTATAATTCCCGGCGCTGCCTGGGTTTTCTTCAATGAGGCTTTTTGGATCACGTGATATCTCCCTCTTTCTTTGAGGGACATGCAAACCCTGTCTAAGTTAACCAATATGGCAACTTCATGAAATAAACAAATCTAGATTTAAAGAAACATAGAACGAATATTTTTTCCCTTTTTTTAAGGGGCGCTAGCTATTTCGATTCCCCCCCCCCCGAACTTCAAGTTATCTATTTCTGCCTGTTTCTGCTTCAAAAAATGCTTAATTAAAGCTGTGGAATTTTTTCGATGTAATTTTTACAGGCCCATAATTAATTTTAAAATATCTTAACCCATATGAATTTATGCAGTTGAATATCAAAAGACAATACAGAGACATTAATTTTCATGCTTGGGAAGATGTAAATAAGAAGTTGAAATCAATGTTATTGCCTGGATATCCAACTCTAAAGAAAAGATCCGGATAATTACTTCATATTTAATCTCCTGGGCTTTGTATGCCTAAGCGAACTCAATATATTTCAAAAATCAAGAATTCAATACAATTTTTAAAATTATTGATGTGGCGGAAACCACACTAAATTTCGGCATTTCTACAGTAAAATTGGCAATTTTAATACTGATTGCTATGGGGATCATCCTTTGCATTACCCTCAAAGTGATGCTGATCATGGCGTCTATTCAAAAAGCTCTCATTACTGAGAGGATTGAAAAAAGTGGCAAACCATTATAAAGGCACAAACTATTATACATACATTTGCAACATTAAAGAAGTGACAAACCATTGTAAAGGCATATACACGTCTGAAACGCATTGCTAGGAAACCACGGTAACCAAAGTAAACGTTCGGAAAGTGATTGTTGAGGCCCAAAAACCATTGTTACCTGACAGTTTTTTGCCCGTTTGGGGCATTTGCCCTGCTCTGACGAAATTTTAAAGTAGCCTATCGTTCATGTCGGGTCCCATTTGGTATATATGTAAAATTTGGCGACGATCGATCTAAAATTGTAGATTTGTATAGAGAACATACACACACACAGACAGACAGACAGAAAATCAATTTTATATATATGGATAGGCCATACAAATACACTTTTATTCTCTCAAAAATTGTATACAAAATGTGATAGGTGACTCAGAGACTCCTCTGTAACCTGTGAAAACTGTCCATCCCCATGAGCAAATTCTAAAAGCACCCCCCCTCCCATCCAGTGTAGTTTGAATTTTAATCTGGTAAAATTAATGAAATCTGGTCAAAGTGTGCAGCACTGAACTTGCCCAGCTGTGTGTTTTCTTTTATTTCAAGTTTTTTTGTTGAAATTTAATAGTAATTGGATGTTGGTACTGTATTACTTTACTTTTGTATTTAACTGAGAAAATAACATGATGGAGAATATGATGAGGGGTTTAAATTGAATAGATAACTTATTAAATTTAACTTAAAACTTCAAAACCGCTTTACTAATAAAACTTTTATTTTAAATCATAGTTTCCATTTTGTTGTATTGCTTTAGTTTTTGGAAAATATAACAGAGTGGAAAAATTATCCTAAATTATTTTTCCCATTATAAATTTGAATGATGGATGAAAAATTGTATTATATTTTGAAGCATATATCCATCAACTATCACTGGATGTTGATATAGATGAAAAAAATCTTAATTATTTATGATAATGGTGTAACAGAGCGGACATCCGACAGAAAAATTTATTACTGAAGATATAATGTGAATATCAAATCGTTTTTCTGAAGTCAAATAAAAAAAAAGTTAATCAAGCATTAAAAGTGAACTTTTCCATGAGCTCAAAAGTTTTATCAAATTTAATCTGGTATAAAAATATACTTCCCAAATGACCGTAACAGAGTGAACATTTTAAAACAGAAAATTTTCGGAAAATGAACAAAAAAATAGTTTTTTTATAAGAAAATTATTCTTTTTTCAGTTTTATTGCTAGTTTTGTTCATCTATGGCACACATATAAAACGTGATTCCAAGTTTTTTGGGAAAAACTCCAGATTTGCACCAAGTCTCTTTGTTTAACACTTTTTTTAAAGCTGGGACAGCCAGATTTTGACGTTTTGTAAAAAACAATTATTTTTTGTAAAAATTTAGATATCGTGTGTGTGTGTGTGCGCGCGCGCGCGTGTGTGAAACAAATTAAGGAATGTCATATGACAGATAATTGAATGAAGAACTAGAAAAAAAATTTAATTACTGCCAGAGTGCTCCGAAATTTTGTTTAAAAAATTAGAAATTCTTGGAGAAACTGTTTATAAACTTTTTTGAGAATGATCCACATTCTTCAAGTAAATGCATTTTATATTTCGATCTCGTTTTGGCATTGATGCTTTGAAGCAAGTCTTAAACATTCAATTTTTTACTTGTGAGCTGTGTTCATGAAGTTTCTACGAGTATGATAGGCCTATTTCCAGCAGAATGGCTCAAACGTACATGTCTCTTATTTCTTGACAAGCCAAGCAAGAACAGTTTTTTAATTCTTTCATTTTGTAGGGAAATGCCATGTGTGGAGAAGATGTATATTGCTGTTCATTCTTCAACAGTGATATAAGTGGAAGTTGGCAAACAATAAATGCCATTTTTATACTATTCAAATCTATGTAAATCATATAAAAACTGTGTATTCACTGAAGTGCAGCATCTTGTATTTTTTCAAATATTGACAATACATATTTTGTGCCATGCAATAAAATTTAGGGCATCTTATTTTCTTAATATAACCCCCACCCCACAAAAAACATTGCTCCTATGGATATTTCAATGCTTGCCGATTGAAGGGTTAACTGAACTTTTATTGTTGTTTCATTTTTTTCATGGCAAATCCAGAAAACATACATGAAATTTTTTTCATGAATTTTGTAATTGATATCTCCGAACTAAAGGATCAGAAAGAAAAAATAATGGGAAAAAATTAATTCAAATATTAATTTTGCTGGTAAGAGGTTAAAACATCAAAAAGCCGATAAAAATATTGAGTGACCTAAACGAAACTTTTTTCTCTCTAAAAAACAAAAAAACCCAGCAAATTTCTGAAACGGAAACTTTCTCCGCTGAAGCTGACTAACCACCACTTGCTAAGAAAAAAAAAATTCCAACTGTGTGAGAGAACCATTCTCCCTCTCCCAAGTAAGAAATAACCCAATGTTGAAAAACTGTCAACAAGCCTGCAGCGATGGGGGGCTTCAATGGTTTCTACTGGAAATCAGGGTTTACGTAAACCCATGTCTTTCGCAAAAGTGGGGGGGGGGGGAAGCTTTAGCAAAATGCTACAATGCTGATGTAATGATTGATGGTTGGATGTCTACTCGTTTCATACCTCCTGTATGCATTTTTGCAAAAGTGGCTACTACTACTTTCGCATTCTAAGATTTTTTTTTTCGCGTATTACAAAAAATGCAACCGTAGCTTAAACCCTGCTTGAAATAATTGTGGTTGTTAGATCTTTGACATGATAAAAGTGAACGCTGGATTCACAGGGCCGTCTTAAGATCATCATGGGCCCCCGGGCCAAATGATTTTTCTGAGGCCCTACCAGTCAAATTTTCAAAAATCTCAACCAGATCCCATTTTGTGAGGCCCTCGGGCCGTGCCCGGGTGGGCCCAGGCCTTAAGACGGCACTGCGGATTCATCGTGTACATTGTACAAAAAGTTTTCGATTTGAATGATAATTTTTCATAAGTGCTTTCACAAAAAATGACTTCTTAAGTGGAATGGGGTGATGCATTATCAGGAATTTACTAACATTACAGTAGAACCCCATAGAGGGTGATTTGCATATCCAAAAAGAGACCCGGGTGATGCACTGAGATTTGACTATTTGACCATTTTTTTTCTTTTGGTAATATCCCCCTCATGCCAGAAGCATGACGTGTAATTTTCTCCTTTTTTTATCAGCTGGTTGGATACTCTTTTGCCTGAAATGCAAATGTGTATCCCTATTGAAACACATGTTACAAAACATTTTAAGAAAATAACTTATAGGAATATAACTAATACCATAGAGTAACATGGGTAGAATAAACATTCAAATGTCATTTCCTGCGTTATGTTCTTCCCTCCAATGACATTTCCCATTCATGCTCCTAGCATGGGGGGAGGGACGATATATAAAATGTAAAAATTACTGAAATATATCTGCATATATATATACGCGTGTATAAGCCGACTCATATAAGCCAACCCCCTTACTTCAAGGACCACCAAAATCGCAATAAATTGAAAACCTGTGTATAAGCCGATCCTATAAAATCCATGAATTTTAGAGGAAAAAAAATCTTATATTTTCATGCAAAATGAATAGCTTGCGGAAATTTACAATAGAAAATGATTCAAACTTTTTAATTTGTGTCTTCTGAGTCTGCAAGCTCATGTAATCCATCAGATCATTATGAGGGTGCTCATCGGGGCTGTCACTTTCAAAGATGATATCATCTTCAGTTCCATCCATCGCATTGCTTATGCAACACTTTTTGAAGGATCGGATGATAATTTCGGCGGAAACAGAATTCCACGCCTCATGTACCCATTGGACACGGCCAATGTCAGGTTTCTTCAAGACACCATTTTTTTCTTTTTTTTTCTTTTATTTCTTTATCATCGGAACTCATCCATTTGATCCACAAATTCCTCAAATAGTCTTTGAGAGGCTTGTTGATGGTCACATCTAAAGGCTGTACAATCAACGTTAGCCCACCTAGTATCAAAGCCAATGATGTTTTCCATTTCTTAGCCTCTGCTTTGACATTATCAGTTCTGTGGGGTTAGAACATATCCCATACCAATAATGCCGGTTTCTCGAACACTGCTACAAAAATGACTACTGATTGCGGGGGTCGATATTTTCTCATCAAAAACTGACCCGAATATAAGCAGACCCCCGCTTGAGAAACAGATTTTTCCACAAAAAAACTCTGCTTATACATGAGTATATATGAATGATGAATACATATTTTTATTGATCAATCTTTCTTTTTTGTCCAGTGTATCCTCAATTTAAGTTTTTAATTCTAGCACAAGATGTGTTCAACATGCTGTGGATTTTATGGACCTTGTTTTGGGCAGCCATTATGTCATACCTGTCATGCATTTCTCTTTCCTGATGATGTAAATCTTCCTGATGGAACATATTACCTACAAGAGGTGAGTTTTGAACAAAACTAAACATACATTTTTGATATCATTTGACATAAAGTAGATTTTAGTTTGTTTTTTTTCAATGTTTTATTTGCACGTGTAGCAAGCATTTTCAAGAAAAACAGTCTCATGATGTTTGGGGAAAATGAAGCTTTTACTAACACATTCCTGTTTCCTTACTAGTTATGGCAAGATTTGTCAGTTCAGCATGGGTCAGACAGTGGAGTTGTTTGACTGGCTGATGTCATAATGGGTGGGCTCTTGGGAGGGGGGGGGGGGGGTTCTGTATCAGTAAAAATTTGGGTAAATTTTTTGGACTTTTCACAAAATTCTGGATCTGAAAAATGGACCTTTCACAAAATTTTGGATCTGAAAATCAGACTCTTCACAAAATAAAAATTAATGAAACCATAAATTTGGGATTTACTCTCTTTTGTGATAAATTAACTAGATTATTTTGCTTCCCACAAAATTACTTATTTTTCACAAATTGAATGACCCTTTTCACAAAACTAAGAAAAATTTAACAAAAGTGGTGCGAAAGAAACATTAAATTTTTTTTTTTTTTAAATCCATGTTGGCTTAGCAATCAAGTTAAATAATTGTTCTTTAAATGATGGCTGCAAAATCCTTGTTGCAGTAAACATAAAAATCTCAGAAAATATATATGTTCTTCACACACACCATGTAATGTCTGAAGGTAAATTTTAATTCAAATTTCAAATCTCATTTTAAGTTTAAATACTTCTTAATTTATGTTTGATAGAAAGAAAATTATATTGAAAACATTCATGTGTCTGTTTATTGAAACTTTGGCTATGTGTTTAGTAAGAAGTGCTAGGGCCAATTTGTTTTGTAAAACTTTTTTTCTATTTGTCATATCAGAAAACAGATTCTGAGGATTCTGGTAATGAGGAGCCTGTAGATTTTTATGAGACACTGAACAGAAGACCAGACAAACCTCCTGTTATTATGAAGCGTCCAAAGCTTGATAAACTTGGTGAATGTATCACAGCTTTGAGCTGCCCGAGAAAGAAAGAAGTCATGGAAGAAGGTCTTGTGGAGAATATGCCGACAGAAGGTATTATATTTCACCCAACTGAGATTAATTTAGTGTTCCTGAATACTGATGTGCAACTGAAGTTTGCAGCCTGTTTATATTTAATCTTGTGTTTTTTTCTCTTTTACCTCCGGTTTTTAGTGCTTGCAGCTATATTCTCGTACCTTGATGATTTGTCACTCTGGAACTGCTCCCAAGTGTGTCGCCAGTGGTCTTGTGTCATTAAGGCAGAGATTTCGCAAGAAAAATGGAGACAGTATACCAGAAAGCGATGGCCACTCTTCAAGCCATCTTTCATTGTTCCTTGTTGGCAGACCATGTACAGTAAATTGTAAGCTTATTTAGATGTTGTTTCACATTTTTGAAGAATTGGCCAAAAACATTTCATGCATTATTATGTGTATAATCACCAGGGTTTGACAAATCCCAGGTTGCCATAGCAACTAAAGATTGATAGTGGTGCCTAAAATTTTCTGTGTGATTACTAGCTCAGGCAAAAGAAATATGGTTGGCGACTAGATTTTTTCTCTCAGTTTGTCAAGTCCTGATAATAATATGGAAACGAATGGAAAAATATTTGTTTCTGTCTATTTTGAGTGTATTTATTATGAACGATATTTGAGCAATTTTGGAAAAATTTGTTTTAATTAGTGATATTTTGGTGATATATTTTTTAAAATTTAATATATTCATTTTTTTAGAATGTATATCTCAATGTTCAAGAGTAGTATTAAGTTTATTCCGTTAGTCATTTTAATTATTACAAGCAGCTATCTATTTTCAGTATTGTTATTAATTACATTATTAATATTTAATATATAAAGTTCAATCTTGATTCAACAATTAGGATGAGACTTTTATTTGCCAAATCAAGGAAAATAGTTGATTCGGGCTGAAGATGAACATAGGAACTTTAAAAGTCAAGGAGATTTGGCAAATTAGTTTCATTAAATCAGGGTTCAAAATTTTGCAGGGTAGACAACAGGGCAGGCTTTTTCTACTTGGGGAATAAGTTGAGAACTCGAAGACCATGGATTCGACTGAAAAATTTTAGACAGGAAGACATGACAATTGAAGAAAAATATTTCTTTTGATTAAAAATGTGATACCAAGGTGATCTTTGACCTTTAGTTATCATTAGAGCCAGCTGGAAGTTCGGGCAAAATGTCTTTTTTGCCTATTTTCAAACTTCTTAAAAATGCCTTTTTCAAATTTTTTTCTGCCTTAAGTGCCAACATTATTTTATGTTTATTCGTGAATTTTAGAGGCCAGTTTCTGTAGAACTCAGATATTTTTAATGTTAAAAACCTCAAAATAATTTTTCTTTGTAAAATCTCTAACCCTTGGTATTAATTTTTATCATCAAGCTCCCACCATCTTGGCCCCATTTAATACAAATAGGTGTAAGTGCCTGAGACGAAAATTTGTATTAGGCAAAGAAATGCCCAAGACTTTTCATCTCTTTCATACGTATCTTCCAGATGGCAATCAACATATCGTCAAATTCGCATCAAGATTGCAAGAGCTCTAAAGCAACACATGCATAAAAAAAAAACTGACAATAAATTAGAAGTTTGTTTCTCAGCATGCTTCATATTGCATGCCGTGCTTACAAATTGCACAGGATTGTCGATAAATATCTGACTGATGTCTGTCCTGTTGACTTCGTGGCTCCAACAATGGCCACGGTGAGAGGTGACAGTAATCTAAATTTTATTTTTTTACACCATAAATAAATGCACTGCAAACAACCTTGTCGTCATTTTAGACATGCAAATCATCTCCAGAATCAGATCTTTATTCAAATCAATGCAAACCGATCTATTTGAAAAAAATACCAATATTTGAAAATTTCGAGAAAAATGTATTGCTATTAAGTTTTTGTACAATTATTCTTTAATTTCTGCTAGCACTATTGAGCATGTCAGAAAATTACATACATTAAAAACTGTCTTTAACAGAACCTGTTTTTAATGGAAAAAAATTGTGGTCCCATGATTTCAATTCCAAAATACACAATAAAAAACCCGGATTAAAGGGAACTTGTCTAAAACGGAAATGCAAATTAACCCCTTTAACAGAAAGTTTCACTCAATTACCACTAGTTTTTTTGTGACTGATAGATCAGAAAATAACACAAAATGTTAGAGTTCTACTCAATTTTTTTATGCATTCTCTGCTTGTAAATGTTAGTTCTACATCATCCTTAGTTTAGCAAAAACCGTTTCTGTACTTGATGCTGTGGTTTTAATAAGCGTATGTAGTAATAAAGCAGTGGCTTTCTGAAATTGTAACAAAATTTTTCGGAAAAGTAGGCTTTTCTATGGGAAAAATCAGTGTAAGGGTTGAATTTCCAAACGATATGCAAGACCTACAAAATGGTATGCAAGCTGTGTACATTCCATGATTGCAGGACCGGAATTAATCAGAGGCAAAGGGGACAACTACCCTGGTGGAAAAATTTAGGGGGTGGGAACAAAAACACTGTTATGAAGTCATTGAATTTTACAGTGGTAGGGGCGGCAAAATTATGTTGCTTTTTCCCTCACAAAATTCTCAGTTATGGCTCTGATGCTGAGGATTACATAAACATAGACGATGATGTACAAAACTTAATCTGACACAACAGATACTGACACCCTAATTGAAAACTTTTGCCAAAGTTGAAAAGAACATAAATGTCTTTATTTTAGAAGAAAAACAATGTAGGTTGAAATTTTATACAGATGCTGTCGACACCTAAATACAGTATTTAGTAATTATAGACTAATCATTTATTTTATCTATTTTAAAGTATTTACTTTATCTCCAATTAATTTATTTTTATTTAATTTTAATCACAAACGAGATGATTACATAATTTTACACATTGTGTGAATTCAACCTTTATCAAGCAGAAACCTGTGTTCAGTGGGAAAAAATTTGGTCACTTTCGATTCCGTTGAAGACAGGTTTTACTGTATCAAGAATTTGATTGGATCAAGCTCTGACCTAACCGTGTAGGAACACACTTTTTTTGGCATAACAATATCAACTTAGCTAACAATGCAGTTATTATAATTTATTATTGAAACAGTAGATTCAGTGAGTTCAGCCAATTTGTTAGCCAGCCAGTTTTCTGACCTTTAGCACCGTAAAGCTTTCAGTTACTTTTCTGTGTAATTATAAATGCCTTTTTTAGTGCCTATCTTAAGCATTTTTAGTGGTTTTTGTGTTTGGTCACTTTCACTGCCTAAACTTCTGGGCACTGGTTATCACATCAAATCATCAGAAGATACTATTTTCAGCACAGCTCCATTCAAGTAGAAGTAAAAAAATTCAAGAATCTAAATAGCCTTTTTTAAGATGAGGTCCTTATTTTTATTGCATTGCAGTTAGCTCATTTTAAAATTTTTATATTTTTTTAATGAAATTTTACACTTCATTATCCTTACGCAGAGCTCAGAGTGCATCTTGTATGTTGTGCTTACACCAGACTACAGAGCAAGTGATAAAAGTGAGTGGTGTTTTTTATTTCTTTTCAAGATTATCTAAAAATTCTGTAATATGTGGTGTAAAAAAAATTATAAAGTCATTTTTTTAATGAAGTGCTTCCATAGTGTTTACGTCCGGATGTGTATCATTTTGTAGGAGCTTCAGTAACATTTTGATGTAATATATAATCAGCAATTATATTGTGTATTGAATCAATCATAAATTAATTTTCTAGTTTATACCATCATCGGTAGACACGCAGTGGAGGTCTGTGCGATTAAAAAATGAACTGAAGTCTCTCCACTCTGATCCACCTGAAGGCATCGAGGTAGTTCCATTGGACAGTCTCTGCTGTCACTGGCAGGCATCGATCACTGGACCAGCAGACAGCCCTTATGAAGGAGGAAATTTTTTTCTCCATGTGCAGATTCCTCACAAGTGATTATGATATGATGATATAAATGCCTCGTAAAAAATATAGACATTTTAATAACAATAATTATACCATGTTATTTTTAAACAACCAAAGTTATTTAAAATTTGTAATACTCTGGCATCTGCAAGACCAAAAAAAAAAAAAAAAATTTGGACATGGATCTTAAATGTTGAAATGTAACTGACATAACTATTTATCCACTTTTAAATGGTAAAATATCACAATTTAACTGGAATTACACACAGCATGTTGTAAAAATATACTGACTCTTAGGAGCGCAACAAAGAACAAATAAGATCTTGGTATAACATCATACTTTTAATGTCTGCCTATAAAGTCAGTTTTTAGAAGTCCTTGACAGCATAATTAGCAAATTGGGCTTGCCTGTACATATTGAGTCATTTTTATTTGGTACTCCAGGGATGTCATTATACAGAGGTCTGACTGTAATTTTCAAGCTCTTATAGGCTAATATTATGCTAAGCTACTTTATATAAGGTTCTAAATATTCATAACTTTGAGCGTCTAATTTTGGTCTGCTTATATTTCACACTAATTTTCAATTAAAACTTGTTTCAGTTCAATTATTCATTGTTTTGATAACTTTATGAACTACAAGCTTTTTTTGCATTAATAAATATTGGTCACTACCATGAACTCAAACACACACCTGTGTTTTTAAACTCAACAAATTTTAATTCTGTGAGAAGGGTGATTCAATAATGCGTGACTGAAAAATGCTGGGGGATTACATAAGACAACCTCCCACTGGAGGGTTGTTACATACACTCTCACATTTCTCCCCTGAGAGAGGGAGAGAGACATAATAATAAATACACAAGAAAAGAAAAGCGAAAGTTGACATCAACTCCATCTTGTGTTGGGAGCAAAAGATAAAAAGTTAGGCATTTCCAAATATGACTGAAAGCATTGATAGGGACTGTTATTTCATTTTCATTTTTGAACAATTCCTCAATAATATGGATAAATAATTGAACAAAAAGAGTAGCAAAGTCTCTTGAAAGCATCCGGTAGTCAATTTTACAGTGAATCATTTCAGATAATTTTCTCATCATTTTTTTATATTTTAACTGATCATGTCATATTTTACTGTAACCATTTTATTTATGAATGATTGAAACTGCTTACAGTTACCCAATGAAGCCTCCAGTAGTGAGATTTATCACAAAGATATTTCATCCCAATGTGAGTCGTCATGGAAACATTGGCATCGATTCAATTCATGACAATTGGAGTCTTGCTTTAACAATATCCAAGGTAAATTCATCATTATTATTTATGGAACAAAATGTTTTCTTAATTTTCTATATAAAATACAAATGTCTGAGTATTCCCGGAACTGTGATATGAATGTTCATTTTTTTTCTCCTCTAAGTTGAAAGAATTCTTCGACTTATGGATTTTCTTTTTTTTCTTCTCTATTTGAATTCTGTTATAATTTTCCATGAAAATATAATTTAAGAGTTCGCTGCAAAAAAAAGACTGATTTTTTTCCCCTTTATTTTTGTTGATTTTCACATGATTTCACTCCATTAGCATGCACAAATATTCCCTCTAAGCTACATAGCAAATTTCTTAATTTTGGAGCTAGCTTCTCTTTCCTCGAAGATTTATTTTAAATCCAGGTTCTAAAGCACAAGGGCATAAAACACATACTTAACATTACACTGATACTTCTCAGATAAAAACTGTCAATACTGTTCCAGTGTTGCATTTTTAATCCTGGAAATACAAAGTTGAAAATATTTTCAGACAAAATTACTTTTCATATGCCATCTAGTTTGAATCGGTTACATTGCTTTCTGTCTTTCATGAAACCAAATTTCATTCTGCGTTATGTATTTTACTTAATTCTCCTGGACTCAAAATTTTTTTTTATAGATTTCGAATTTTGATCATGATTGGAAAAATCCCCACTTTATTGGGGAATCATTCTCAAAGAATTTACCCGGAATGCCTTTGTTATTTTCCCTGAAATGACGTCACATACGTAAAGTGAATTGTCATCATTGCACCACATCATAAAGAAATGTTTAATTTTCTCAAGGAAAAGATAAAATTTGCCAAACATCAGTTCAGCTTTTCCAGTCTAATCGCCAGATGACCATTCTCGTGTAGTGTGTATGTCTGTCTTTTTTTTTAGTTTGATGGGTTTTTTGTTGGGGTGATTTTGATTAAGCATATAGCAATGACAGGTAATGTAACCAAATTATTTTACTTACTGTTTGGCTATAATTGGCGACTTTGTGCTAATTGACGATGTGGCTAGCATAATGTCATATTTTCCCAAAGGAGAAAATCTCCATGATCTTACTTTCATTAATGAAAAATCTTTACTTCAGTTTAGAAAACAATCTTTACTTCAGTTTAGAAAACAATCTTTACTTCAGTTTAGAAAACAATCTTTACTTCAGTTTAGAAAACAATCTTTACTTCAGTTTAGAAAACAATCTTTACTTCAGTTTAGAAAACAATCTTTACTTCAGTTTAGAAAACAATCTTTACTTCAGTTTAGAAAACAATCTTTACTTCAGTTTAGAAAACAATCTTTACTTCAGTTTAGAAAACAATCTTTACTTCAGTTTAGAAAACAATCTTTTTCATATTTGTCTGTGTATGGATTTCGTATGGAATTTAGCCTTGATCTCTAGACCAGTGTTTCCCAAAGTGGGCAATATCGTCCCCTCCCCTTGGTGGGCAATGGAACGGTCCAGAGGGGGATGATAGAAACTATGAGTGTAACATAGGATCCTATCAGATCGCTTGAGTCGGGGGTGATGAGAGAGAAAAAAATCTCTGAAGAAGAGGGGGATGGAACAAAAAGTTTTAAGAACTATGATGTAGACTAGTTTCTCAACCGATGGGCCCTGACATCAGTCACTGCCTGACCAGGCAGTGAATGGTTAACATCCTGAGCAAGAAATTGTTGGAAAGGCAGTTGAAAGCAATGTCTCAGTAGTCTTCACCATCAATCCCATCTCCCAACTATTCTCATTCACACTCTGATGTTTGCACCCTTTTCTCATTCTTTATTTTTTGGAACACATATGGCATCTATATCTCTCTTTAAAAATGCAGTAAGTATGCTGGCACTGGCTTTTTATTTTTTTTCAGATAAGAGTATTTTGATAATCCGAAATGGACTCAGTCCCATCCACCTTGGATTAACGAGGCTCTACTGTTTTTTCTGTTTATTTTTAAACTGTTGTAATGCCTAAAACTAGTTTTTATGGACAGATGAGAATGAATAATTTACTAATAAATGTTTAAAACCTCTAGAACTAATTTTGAAGTCTGTTAAAATTCCATTTAGCTAGGTGAAATTTTTTTTTCTGTCTGGCGCCTCTTATGAGCAACGCCAGAACTGAGTAGGATGTGACAGGATGTATAACTCAAATCATCCAAATATGGAGTTACCTCCTTTTGACAACAAACCCTTTAATTATTATCAATGATCTAGTTTCCCAAGCTGTGTTGCATTTTGACAAATGTCTTGTAAAGCCCAAGTAATTACGCATGGAAAGGAAGTGATTGGGTTTACTATATATTATATTTTTTTTAACATAATTTATTACATTTTTTTATATATTTATTACAGATTCTTATCAGCATTCAATCGCTTTTGACTGATCCATATTGCCATGTCTGCATGGAACCAGAGGTGGGTCTCCTCTACCAAGAGAACCGCCCTCTTTTCGATGCCACTGCACGTTTGTGGACACTCCGTTATGCTATGTTCCACCGAAAACAACCAGCTGTTGATCGGCAGACTCTTAAACAAAGTGCTGAAAACAGATGAATATTTTTGCCCTTTTTTCCTTTTCAACTTGTAAACCTGAAAAGTGACGCAGCATGCAAGTTCAAAGGGGGGGATCTTACTTTGCAAGTACTGTTTGGTTACGACGGCAAAGTAATGCTTACTACTTTTCAAAGCTTGCTGTAAAAAGTGTAAAAAAAGAGGAAACGTGCTCTGCATTATAAACTTTGTTTTTAATGTCTATGATGGAAAATGCTTACGAGACCAAGAAAAATTCTTGGTCCTAATACTTAAAGGGGGGAAATGGTGTAACTATAATATGGTGGTGAATTTCACACTTTATTTTTTGTTTATTTTTGAGCCTCAATCTTGTAAATTATATATATGCATTATCTATATAAATGTGTATATGAACGTATACATATGCAGAATATCTGTTATGGTTTTTTTGTCATTTTGAATGATGGATTTATCGGAGCTTCTGAATTTTGTATGAAAATCATCAAATAAGGTTTTTAGTATCGGTTTGACATTCTTCTAACACCAGTGGTTGGCGCTGGTGTTAAAGGAATAAAACTGACTAAAATTAATAGAACTGTTATTGCTGACTAATGAATCATTTGAAAAAACTGTTATTTTGGGATCAGCTTGGCATTAGTGGGATTGACTTGATGGAGTTAGTCATTTTTCAATATAAGTACAAACTTGATAATTCGAGTCTCAAAACTTCAAAGTTCCAGATAATCAGAGGGGCTAAAATTCTTCATAGTTCCTTCTCAAAATCTTTTTTTTTCACCAAGAAGGAGTTTGTTTTATTTTAATTGCTCTCATTTTAATGAGAGCAATCTCAATTTTAGGGAGTCTTGATCCCCACCCTGTGGTTCTCGATGGACCCCCAGGCCACAATTTTTTTTGATAATTTTTTAATAAATTTACACTGTGGAAAGAATAACATTCATATCCCTTTTCCAGGACTGAAGTCCCTGCCAACCTTCCTTAAAAAGAGGACATTAGTCTTGGCAGTTGTGATGTAGTTGAATTAAAGGCAAAACAGATGAGATTAAGCAACTCCCCTCACACTTATGTTGTTTTCTATTACTCTTTAGATAATCCGAATCTGTCTTGATCAAGTTCATCTTGGATTATTGAGACTACGGTAATAGATTTGATTGTGTTCCATCTAATATCTCTTGTTGATGCTAACTGCTGCTGGTGGGAAAACTTCTATTTTTGAACTCAAACAACAAACCCTTAGCCCAGGGAACTCTATTACTGTGAGCGATGGCAACCCAATAAACAGATATAGAAAATCAAGCTGAAGTAATTTGAAGGCAATAAAGCTAGATATTTTTACCCTGTGTAATCAGGATAATCTTTTGGTATCTTTTTCTAAAAATTATTGTAAATACATTAACCAAGTTATATTTTTTTTTATCATTTAAAGACAAGCTAATAATTTTTTTACCCCTTTAAATAAAGGTGGAAAAAGTAATGCTAAGTCACCTTGTGATGGGGAGGAGGGTTCAGCGTGTTTGCTTCAAGAAGCAAAAGTTGTTATTGTTGGTATAGTGTGGGGAATGTAATATAGTTGGTTAACATGATTTTCTCAGTAAACATTTTCCATCACGTTATACCTATAATTTTTATTCACGTTTTTCTTTTTTGTTGTTGATAATGTAGACACGATATAATTTTTGCAAAATATATATTGGCCTAATGCAATTGTATGTTTTGTTTTTGGTTTTTTCTTTCTTTCATGTAAAATATGTTAGATTCATAACTGATTTTGTGGTGTAAAATAACAAACAACCGAAAATTCTGTTATTGTCTTTACTTTTTGGATGAGATGGATGTTTGATTGAATCGTAATGTGATGTTATTTTGAAAAATATTGCTATCTATCCCGTGTAGGATGTATCATGAAATTTCTGTATTGTTTTTGACCCAGTTTCAATGCTACAGTCTTGAAATACTGGTTTGCGCAGGTAGGGGGGGGGGGATCATTTTGTGAAATTCTGTTTTTTTCTTATTAACATGCTAGAATGAAACAAAGTGTTTTCTAGATTTCGATTTTTTATTGCATGCGGGCCAAATGGTGCCATCGGTCAAGCCATCTAATTTAACCTGCAATTAGAAACTAAATATGATTAGTTGCAGTGGAACCTCCTGTATCTAGGCTGGAAGTGATCTCAACAATAGGATAAGCCTGGTGGAGTTCTGATGTTCGTATATCTGGAACAACCAAAATTTTCTGCATTCATGTACATTTTCAAAGATACACAAAAAATGTGGAGAGTTTGCTTAGGTCAAGGACTTAAGAAGCAAATGATCTTTAAAATTTGACAACATTTCTATAATGTTTAGCCCTTCATTGGTCTCAAAGCCCCTTATTTTAGCTATTTTACCAAGACTTTCTTAACACCACAATGAGCTGCAAAATCTAAAGTCTAGCTAGTTCGAGAAATGGCCGGTCACCATGTGTATTGTCAAAATCAGAAATATAAGAGAAAGTAGACTACAATTTGGGCTTTGGCTGGCCAATTAGCAAACTGATCAGACTTCAGACATTGGCCATGACGTATACACACAGTGATAGTTAGATCAAAAAATGAGGTCACATACATATTTATTTTATTGCAAAGATAGTGATTAATGTAATTTTTAAGGGGCTATTACTACTTTACAGCACACCAACTCCAGTCATATATCACCATATGGAATTTCCAACCAGTGGAGTTGGTTGGGGAATGAAGGCACCATCTATCGGTGGTTGCCCTAAGCTCAGTAGGTAAAGAACTTGTTTCTGATGTTCTTCCCTGGATTCAAACTCTTACGCATGGACCTTGACGGCAGGGCCATAACAAGGCAGGTGCACCCGCACAGGGCCCACTTGGAAGGGAGGCCTAAATGGGTCTAAATTCAAATTCTTGCACAGGAATGGCTAGCTATGGCCCTGCTTGATGGTAACCTTCATGGTGGAAGACTGAGCATCTTACCACTAAACTGCTAGGGCGCCATTTTTAAAGGACTATTAGAGTATACCACATAAAATGAGTGAATGAAAAATTTTCAGCTCATTAAGCTTTATCACAATATCTTAAATAAACGACTGACCATCCTGAACTTTCGATTTTACAAGATCCTATTTCACAAAATCTTATCAGTTGTATCCCACAAAAAATTTCAATTCTGATGTATTGTTATACGTGAATAATTAATTAAAGCATTATAATATTGAAAATGTGAAATTTAATGTGGGGGATAAATATAATTGATTTTCATGTAAGATGTATAAAATTTTGTATCATAATAAATGAATGTATAAGACTAAATAAAATAATTTGTGCTTCACGACTTTCTTTTTCCGTGTGCCTTTTTTTAGTTTTTCTACTAGAGCTATAGATAAATCTTAAAATCGAAGTTCCACAGCTTTTTTTAACTAGTAGTGGGTGTTGAATTTACACGAGTAGTAAACCCTTTAAAAATTTGGGACCATCTTTCATTATGATTATTTAAATAAGTATATACTATTTTTTTTGTGAAGGAAACTAAATTTAAAAGAACGTAATAAATTGTCTTTTAGAATTAAATTCAGTTAATTTTTCAAAAGGGAACATTTACACAATTGCTAAGTTTACAGTAGAATTGAAAAACTTTTTTTCTCTGGAATGGGCTGCTTTGAAAAACTTGAAAATGGCCCAACAGGTAGCATACGGGAGTGTGTGGTAGAAGAATATTTAAATATATATATATGAACACTTTTTTTCTCTCCTGATCAACATTTAATGGAGTTATCTACATTTAAATTTTGGAAATGTTCCTTTTTTAAAGAAAATTAATTGAGATGTTACCTTTTGATTGGAAAATTGGAGCTGGTCAGAAAAACTGGACATTTCTACGCCACTTGTTGATTCCAGAAGGTTTCACCCAGTCAAGGAAGGTACCCTTACTACTCTCTCGTATAAGTAACATAAACACAATTATTCTACAATGGAACTTCCCGTTAGCAGACCTCCACTAATGGACACTTTTTAAATTACATTGATGGCACTCATATTTTACTATCCATTAATAGACACTCCTCATTTGCAGACAAAATTTTTAGTCCCAATGTGTGTTTGCTATCGAGAGGTTCTACTGTAAAATGAGACTTTTAAAGGGCTTCTCAAAAATGTGCCGTTTTGAAAGAAAAAATCTCAACATCAGTAGAATATCCGCTTTATGTTCCCTTTTGAATGAAAAATACCAAAGTGAATGAACAAAATGGATATGCTACCTTTTGGTAGAAATGACTAACTTTTGACATTGTAATTTCTACCAAAAAATATTCCCGTTTAATAAGCCCTGTTGCATAATCTGACAGCTCATCCCAACAATTTAGAAACCGTTGAAAAGTGGAAATGATTCCTTTATCAAAAATTAGCTCCTTAGATAACGTTAGTGATATACAATGTACGTAATAATACTCAGATTTACGTCATCTCTGCCTGATTATTTCTTTTAGTCACATGCACTTCAAGCAAATCTCTAATTGCCACATCACACTGTTAGAATGAAAGTGTGGGAATCACATCGAAAGATGACTCCATAAGAAAAATAAATCTGCACAGTTTTTTTTCTTCTCTCTTCTTGAGAAAGGAGGGGCAGTGGAAACATTTACAATTCAAGATTTCAGTCTTGCAAAAAATACTGACGTAAGTCAGGGTATCACTGTACAACATTCATTTAGCTCAGTATTTTTCTCTAAAATAGTGATTATCGCACATACACAATTTTCAATATGTAACTTTTGCTGGTGGGCATATTAAGCGAACTGTTCTTTGTTAGGTTAACAGGTTCCTGTTATTGAAGATATAGCTGAAAAACTTTTAATCAATTTTATTTTAATTCATTATAATTATTCATATATTACTATAATTTCAATCATTTTTTAATTCTTGATGGGGACCCCACAAGTCTGTTAAGGTGGCCCACCCTGCTTTCATGGGCTAGATCAGTGTAATGTAATTGTAATTAGGCTGGGGCAATTGGAGCAATGCCCCAAGGTGAATATGGAAGGTTCCCCCCCACAAAAAAAATATACACTATTTTGCATTTTTCTTAAAATTTCTGAGTTTCTTGTTTGAAATAATTTGTGAGACTTGCTTTCACAAAACTAATTGTTGAATTCCAAAATGAATCATGGAAAGGAGGAATGGGGTAACCCCAATTTTTTTTTTTTTTTTCTGAGCACAACACTTTGAAGGTGAGTCCTGAGCGTTTCTCAACCCTTTTCAGCTCATGGCTCCCTCATACCATATTTTATTCTCATGCCCCCCCCCACCCCTTTCTTGTCCCAGGCCCCCTACTCTTATCCAAGAGCAAGATAATTTCTACTTATCACAAATTGAATTTAATCAAAACTAAATTTATAATAAATAAAATTCTATAAATAAGATTGATCTCTGCACTGAGCATATGGACCCAAAGAAGGTGGATGATGATCCCTCCCAATGGCTGAATTATAATGGGGGGGGGGGGGAAATAGGTGTGTGTGTAAAATATGGGACAATCCAATCATAATTAATGGAACCTCCTGACACATCACCCTGGGTCTGTGTCTTTCCTGTGCTAGAGTTCAGTGATCTTCCTTCGTCTGGGGGGGGGGGGGGTGTTATGTATGGCTGTCTCAGCATAATGGGTCCCATGAAAAGTGATGTCCTGATGACCCTTAACTGGAAGTATAACAGCTTACATATTTAAATATATTCTTGGGTCCACAGGTTAAGATGACTCTGGTCTATGGAAAACTCTGCTGGTTTCTGAAAGTAGAGAGAGAAAGGGCAGCGGTATATATATATATATATATATATTGAAAGTGTTTTATATACCAGTGGGTGATTAGCTTGTATTTTATGCAGAAATTTTGGTTTCTGGATAAATTCAAACCCGAACAACCAAATACTGGGAGTGCTCAAGCGGCACAGACGCAACTGGTAAATAGTCACATTTTTTAATCGCCACATATTTTACTTTGAGTTTTATTTCTGCACAGCTCTAGGGGGGGAGGGACCGTGCCTTCCCCCTCACCACTTGTCATGGGTCTTTCATCAAATTTTCCACATGTGCCGTCCCCCTCAAAATATCTCAGAATTGCAAGGGTCCCAAGTTGAGAACCACTAAGCAAGATGGAACCGTTATGAAGACAGCATTCTGCTTACAGACCTGAAAGAAGTACAACATCCTGTCTCACATCTCCATATGGAGAACCCATAGACTGGAGGTTGTGCACCCCTTCTGTAGAGGGTGTTGGTTAAAACTTGTGCTGAATTTTTTCTCAAAAACTGGCTGCCCTCTACCACGTATTATTCAAACAAAACTTTTCGACGTGTACACAAGTACAGTAAAACCTAAGAGGGACTCTGTACTTGTCGGAAACCTGTCTTAAACTGAATCAAAATATAGTCTGTTTAATGATTAGTGCTTCTGTTTGAACTTTTATAAAATAGAAATCTGTCTGAAACAGAATACAGGTTTCACTGTATGTACCATAATTCATAGTAAGCATAAATACGTACTAGAGTGAGACTAAGTGAGTTTGTTGTGATGTTCAAATGTAATTTTCTTTTCTGACAAGATTTTTAAGAAAATCATGGAAGAATTGGAGCAAATTATTCATCTTGCAAATGGTGCCATGTTTTTGGTGAGTGCAGCCTTATTTTGAAACTTTTCAATACGGAATATGTATCGGCATGGTCACCTCATCCTGCTGGGCCCCCAGACTAGGATCATTCACAGGTGCCCCACAATAGTGAATTTATGTGAAAAACAAGAACCTGTCCCTACCCTTGTGTTTAAAACATCAGATCAACAACAGTAGATAAGTCTTAACCAATAACAGTTTTTACATTAAAAATTTGCTATCATCAAAGATTTGTGTACCACAGGTTAACCACCCTTTCATTGGATGGATATTATTTTGAATAAATTCATTTTTTAATATTTAATGCTTGAGGTTTGTTTAAAAAAAAGGGTCCAACCATAATTTTTCACGTGAATCAATGAAGCTAGGGAGTCATAGTTTGGTGCACGTTTGTGGGCAATCATAGTGCATATGCTTGAAGTTTTTCCTGCCTGCAGAATCTGCCAGTCACTGGGGGAAGTATATGTGACTGCCATGGTATTTTTGTTTTTGACAAAATTGGTAGGGAAAAAACTTAAACACAGCTACTGCATTCAATTTTGGAAGAAGCTTGGCGATTTCGAAGTGGGAACAATCCATAAGATTCAACAGACCCTTGGACATGAAGAAATGGGAACCACACCAATAAAGGAGAGGGTACAACCACTTCAAAGATGGCCGAATATCAATGAAGAGTGAAACATGTTCTATGGTAGGTCCTCAACATCCAGAAATGAGATCATTATTGACAGAGTGAGGACACTGGTGATGCAGGATCAGAGAACTTGCACACGAAGCGAGCATCAGCTTTGGATCCATTCATTCCATTTTGTCTTCAGGAGATGCTAGCCACTACTTCACCAAGCACTAACTCCAGCCATATAGCTATATTGCACTTTACTGCCATTAAAGAGGGGTTGAACATAAAGGCACCATCTATTGGTAGCCGCCTCAAGCTTTTCAGGGAAAATATCTTACCTATATTTATTCTCCTCCCCTTCAAACCTGGTAACCTTCATGGTGGTGGACGAGCATCTTACAACCACGTTACTTTGGCAGTGATGCTGACCGCCTTTGTGAAAAACGAAAATGTGACAGTGCTCACGTTTCTGAATGATCTGCTGGCGACTGGCAGCTTCTGTAGGCAGGCAAAAATTCAAGCATGTACATTAAGATGGCCTCCATATGTGTACTAAACCACACCTTCATAGGTTCACACATGAAAAATTCTCGTAGGATACTTTTTGTACCAACCTCATGCAGTTGAGCTAGAAATTCTTTTCCAAATTATCTTGATGTCAGACATGCTATAATTGAAAAATTAATCTGCCGGATATCAGGAACGATTACACATGTAAGTTTTTACATAAAATTTTATTGACTTGCAAAGCACTGCCCCCTGGACCTGCAATATTAATTTTTTATGGGATTTTCAGAATCTCATTAAAAAAGTTACTCTGGACATATCTTGAAACTGCAGCTGAAGAAAAATGTTGGTTAAACATATTCCCCCCACATCCAGAAACAGGGCTCCCAGGCTCGGATCTTTGAATAATAAATTTAGAGTGAAGAAACAAAAAAAATAAGAATTGTGTCCCGGGATGGAGCCATCAGCCACACCCTTATGGGGGGAACCATGATACTGCCATATTTTCAGTACTTTTGAGTGAGTTACTCTAAAAGTATTCTTGAAAAGCTCAGAACTTTCAAGATGACAAATTTTTCATTGTTTTTGGAACCTAGTATGGTAGCTCAACTTAAAAAAATGGTAATGGGGCATTTAAAATTCTCTTTGTGCTATTACTAAATTGTAGCACAAAATATTTGGAATTCATAGCAGAATTTCTGCGAACATAAAGGATCACTGCAACCTGAAAAAGTTTAAAAAAATGATTATTTTGGACCTTTTTCTTTGGGTAAAATTTTTTCTGGCGACTAGATTTTTTAGCGCTTTCTCCTGCTCTTCTATAGCTGGTCCATAATGTTATGTTCAATCTGCAATGACAACTCTTTTTAACAGTACATTTATCTGGTTCCTTTCAATTAGAGATGGGACGAATATTTGGCTGTTATTTTATATTCTTTCTCTCGGTCCTTTTACCAAATAATGCTTAGGTATATATCAAGCTAATCATCTGTAAATCTAAGTACATCAAACTAATTTTAAAAAATTATATTAAATAGAATTTTTTCCCATTAATCATATTTTATCTCGTGTATATCCCTTTTACCATAAAAAGCTATGGGAAATCACATTATGGCTAACGAACGTGATTCCATTATGAATCCTGTTTCTTTAGTCGATGTATCACTTAATATTATCAAATAACTAATCGTCCCATCCCTACTATTTTTGTGACAAATTTCTAAGATCTATGATCTAACTACTCAGTTTCTAAATTGTAAAACCAGCTCAAGGCAAGCCCCGTTATACTTTTGAAAACAATTTTCAAAATATAAAGGTAGACCAAATGAAAACGGAAGTTTGAATTTGGTTTATTTTTGTAGGAGTGCATTAAACTTGGTGTACAGGCAGAGCAGGAAGAAAGCCCCCCCCCCCCCCCTTCACACACATCCCTCTACAGAGTTTCTAACAAACTGGTGTTTTGAACCTTGCGTGAAATTTGTAATACTTATGTGCATTGGTGCCATAAATTTTCCTGACAGCGAGTGAAATGATTGAATAATTACATTGATATGTAGGCCTGTTGCTCTAAAACAGTAACACCTACTTCAAAATGACAGTAACTAAAAAAAAAATGTCCAATACCCTAAATAATTATCACACGATATGTGTGCTCTGCAAACAGCATTTGTCTTTACATAATCCATCTTTTTCTATCTATGATTGCAAGTAAAAAAAACTTTTTTTGGTGGCAGGCCATTGTTCTATTTTCCAGAGAGAAAAAAAGATTACTTTCCTTACTACCCCTCCCTCCAGCTGTCTCTGCACTCTCCTACAAAAATAAATCAAATTGTAACTTCCATTTTCATTTGACCCACTCTTAAACAGTGAAAATGTTATTTAAAGACAATCACTCACATAAAGATATACCATTAGTTCCCGCTGCATTTTTCATCAATATATAACATTTATTTCATTTAAAACAACTCTTTCATGACAATGTCTCGAGCCTCAAAAAGTAGAATGTTTTGCATTACTCTACAGCGATCCCTCGGCTGATTGGAAATGTCTTGCATTAGTTTAAAATTCTCAGCATTTTTCTTAAAATTTTTCTACGTTGTTCTGCGCCATTGATAGATTTTAAAATATGCTTTAGTGCTCTCGAGTACCATTATAGACATTTCACTGCAATTCAAAACAGCAATAAAATTTACAGCCAAAAAGTTATTACAAAATGCGACTTTTTATTACTTGAAACATGACCGTAGCTTCCATCAAGAAGACTAACACTGTACAGACCAACACATATATGAATACTATCAACTGAACAAAAATGATATATTTCAATGATTAAACCTATGGATATTTGATTTGTTTTTTCTAATTAGATTTTAATCAATTTCTTCACATGTCCATACCACCCATTCCTCCCATGCCGCCCATACCTCCAGCTCCCATGGGCATCTTGTCGTCCTTTGGCAATTCAACAATGACTGCTTCAGCTGTGGTGAGCAACGATGCGACTCCAGCGGCATCCATCAATGCAGTGCGCACGACTTTAGTTGGGTCGATAATCCCAGCTTCGATCATGTTCACGTATTCGCCCTTCATGGCATCATAACCCATGTCGCCTTCAGCATCTAGCACCTTCTGCGTGACGACGGAAGCATCGACACCGGCGTTCTTGGCTATCTGGGTGCAAGGCATCTTCAAAGATTTCCTGATGATGTCAATTCCAGTCTTTTGGTCGTCGTTCTCATACTTTATGGTGTCAAGAGCTGGAAGGCAGCGGAGCAATGCGGTGCCGCCACCAGCAACGATTCCTTCCTCGACAGCTGCTCTCGTGGCGTTCAATGCATCAGTCACTCTGTCTTTCTTCTCGTTGACTTCAACTTCACTGGAACCTCCGACTTTCAAGACAGCAACGCCATTGGACAATCTAGCAAGCCTCTCATTGAGTTTTTCTTTCTCGTACTGCGATGTCGTGACATCAATCTCGTCCTTGATCTGGTCAATTCTTTTACCGACATCCTTCTTGTCACCTTTCCCTCGCAGAAGCAACGTGTCGTCTTTGGTGATTGTCACCTCACCAACTTCACCAAGATCTGATATTTGGATATCTTCAATTTTAACAAGACTTCCCTCATCCCCAAAGACAATTCCTCCTGTAGCAATGGCCATATCATGAAGAGTATTCTTCCTATTGTCGCCAAATCCAGGAGCTTTGACTGCAGCAACCTGGAGGCCAATTTTCAGTCGATTTAAAACAAGCGCGCTCAAAGCTTCACCATCAATGTCCTCTGCGATGATCACTAGGGGTTTTCTGTGGGTGTTGGACAGTTCTAAAGCGGGAATAATGCTCTGCACACTGGATATTTTTTTCTCACTGAGCAGCACCAGAGCATCTTGAAACTCAACCTTCGCTCCTTTTGTCGTGTTGATGAAGTACGGTGAGATATAGCCCCTATCAAACTTCATGCCCTCGATCACCTCAAGTTCATCGACCAGCGTTTTGCCATCTTTGACAGTGATGACACCTTCATTTCCAACTTTCTTCATCGCATTCGATATCAGTTCACCAATGTTGTTGTCGCCATTAGCCGATATCGTGGCGACTTGAGCTATTTCTTCAGGAGATGTGACGCTCCTGGAATTTTTCTTCAATTCTTCAACGACCCTTTCCACAGCCATCATGACTCCCTTTCGGAACTCAATGGGGTTGGTTCCTTTACTGATCTTCTCGAAACCTTCTTTGGCTATGGATCTCGCCAAAACTGTCGCTGTCGTCGTGCCGTCTCCAGCCTCTTCGTTGGTGTTGTTCGCCACGTCCTGAACGAGTTTTGCACCAATGTTCTGGTACTTGTCCTTCAACTCTATGGCTTTGGCCACAGTGACGCCGTCCTTGGTTATCTTCGGAGCACCCCACGACTGCTCGAGGATCACGTTCCTTCCTTTCGGCCCAAGGGTAACGGCAACTGCGTCTGCTAAGACGTCCACGCCTTGGAGCATGAGAGCCCTAACATCAGGACCGAATTTCAAGTCCTTGGCGTAATTTCGCCTCAAATTGAACGCTACTTGACGTTGCAACGCAGGTCGGAAACTTAAATTTAACACTCGAAACATAATTTTAATCTTACTGGTAGAAAATTATAAAGATTTCAAGATAACGAGGTAGCGGTCAAAATGGCAGCCTACCCAGATATTGCGTCAGGTTCAAAGATGTCTATAACTCGACAAAATAACTTCAACGGCGACAGTCAGTCAGTCTCTAACCACCGAGAATTGAGTTAAGAGATAAATTCAGCTTTAAGCAACGTTACAACTACGTTTAAGAGATTTTAGATCACGTTAAACGCCGTGAGCACCGGCACAATCTACCACATGGAAAGCTCTAGAAGGAAAGGGTGTTGCCAAGAGATCCGATCTAAAAAAGCTCAAGGTTACGCAACGATACTTCGATGCGTTTCAACAACAGTCTCTACCGACTTCGTGTGGGAATTTAATTATTAGTGACGTCATAAAAGCTTTTGACGTCACGATCATCGTGTCTCGTACTAGAATCCGTAGACTTTCCGGGATCGTAGCAGCAATGATGTTTGTTGTCACTTGTCAATAACATTCAAATTATTAAAGAAAAGTGCATCTTTTACACATGGGGCCAAGATCCCACTCTTTTCAACGCATTTATATGCGGCGTGTACATAAATTGTTTCATCTTTTCCCATGATCAAAAATAAAGCTCAGTTTTTTTAATCTACACAATGCCCGTCAACGAGTGTTCAAGATTGAATATTCTCCCTAGAACTTTTCCTCTGAGAAGTATACTATCTTTATTGATTTCAAAATACACAACCATTATTTACAAATGATAATTTAAAAGATTATTGATAATCAGTGCCGTCTTAACGCATGGGCCTACCCGGGCACCTCAAGAGGGCCTCAGAAAAACGAGAAGTAATTGAATTTTTCGAGAATTTGAAAGGTAGGGCCTCACAGAAAAATCACTTGGCCCGGGGGCCCATGATGCTCTTGAGACGGCCCTGTTGATAATTTAACTTTTTTTTAATTTCAGTATTTGCTGTAGTACTGATTGGCTGTTGTGTTTTCGGAACGATATATTTTGCAACTGTGATATCAAAGATTCCTCTTAAAGATTTGTCTCACAATGTTAAGAAAAGTTAGTATTACAGTATTTGATTTTTTCCCTATTTTCTATAAGTTACCACTTGATTAATGTTGCAGTTAATAGGTACTTATTAATTGAATTGATTACTTTATAACTAGTGGTTTCCAGCATGCGTCACACATACCTCCATAGGTACAGGACAAAAAAAAAAAAAGGTAATTTTAAAAAGTGATAAGCTGATAACATTAGCAGCGCAGTGAAATCTCACTACAAACATACTCGATATAACGATAAATCCCTCTACAACAATATTTTAAACCGCTGCTTCTTGATGTGACGGTAATCCAATATTTTCTCTAGATCTGAAGAGTCGCTATCAAGTCTTTCTTTCAAACCAAGCACAAATTAAGTCTATCTGCATCTATGAGCAATTTACTACCTCGTGAGTTATTCTGGAAGTGGAAGTGTGTGTGTACCTAACAGTCTTGAGTGTGTATCTAGTGTTGTCTGATTTTTCAGTTGTGCCATCTATATTTCAGAAGTCAAGTGTAATGCTTGAATACATCTGTACCATTTGTAGGTCTGTTGCTCTCTTTATGGTGAGATCTTTAAAGGAGAGATCAGCTCACATTCATACCTTGAAGTTGTCGCTATCAAGGCTGCCACCAGATACTTAGCCAACCGAGGCAAGCACACATTTTGACACCTCTGTGAAAATGTAGAAGGAGCAGAAGTGTAAATTTGGCCCCCCCCCCCCACCCACCCAGTTATGGCCCTAATCATTATATTAAGATTGCACTGGACAACGAGATACACAAGAAGTTACTTGCACATATTTCTGAAAGTGCACACATTTACAACAAATGTCCAGCAGCATGCATACCTCCAAAGCATTTCTGGGGTGGCGGGGGGGGGGGGGGGAAGGGGGCTAGGTAATCCTTCGCACATTAAAAAGTGTATAACATTAGTAATGCAGTGAAGCTGCTGTGTGGTGTACTTGTTACTTGGTAAAATGAGAATTACTTGAAAATGAGAGGTAAAAATTCCAATCGTTGGAAACTTTGAAACAACAAGTGAAATTATTTGCCTCAAAGTTTAGCTTGAAGGATTTCGAAAGATCGGTTGGATAGCTACGGAAATGCAAGAAAAGACATGACCAGACTTTTTTGGATATACTATGCAGAGAAAACGCAGCTGTGGATACAACTGTCACCATTAAATGGGAAGCTAAAATTGAACACGATGAATGATTTACTGCCAAATGTTACGGTTTAGAAAATAAAAATAAGTATTTTTTTTTTGGTAATCTTCAAATAAAAGTGAGTGAATAACTCACTTTTTATTTCCCACTTTTTAAATTGTCTCTCCCATTTACGAATTCTCAATTTTACGAACTAATTTTCAAGTTCTTATGGGTTCATGAAAACTAGTGTCGACTGCACTATAAAACAAATTAACAAGTCCTTTTGCCACTAAAAAATAGTAATTTTTGTTTAAGTATGTATACTTAACATATATGTTCATGTATTATCATATATTAATTTTATATTTTACTTTTGAAGCACCTGATTTTCATACCGCATCTGATTACGTCCAAGTGCTCATTCCCACCTCCAGGAGTGAAATAGTTGGTACGATGGCAGCTGTCAAGAGCGTCATCTCCAACACCGACCATCCAACTCAGTTTTATTTTGTTACAAGCAAAGCTGGAGCATCAGAACTTCATTCCTGGATCGAGGGATCATATCTCAAGGATATCTCTTATGTGATAAAAATTTTTGATCCAGAAAATATCGGACTGAACATTAGCTCATCAGAGAATGATGGCAATGACAGAGACGAAAAATGGGTGAGGTTGAAATCTAATTTTAATTCTGAAATGAATGCAAATAATTTTTTTAAGTATGGAACTGTAACACAAAGAGGGTCTCGTGGTGTCATCCTCAAAAATTAATGAAATTTAATACATTTATCTCACCCAGAAACACACAAAAAAATAAATAAAAAAAAGCTACAACTGCAATTATTTAAGTGTTGAAAAATTATTAAAATGACAGCAGTCAGCTACTCATTGCCTCTCGTGCTTCTTGGTGACCCCCAAAGCAGAATATGCAGAAATCTGCTACGTACGGCGTAGAATAATCTGGAAGAATTTTAAGAAAAGTAGAGAAAACACTATTATATCGATAAGCAGAACATTTCCTATCAGCCGAGAGGGCTCGTTGCAGAACAATGTTTTGAGGCTTGGTGGAATGTATAAAGAACTTCTTTTCACCCTCTCACATATTTGGAGTGCTATTTTTTCTTTTTCCTCTCCAGCTTCTCTCTTCTAGAAACTAATTTTGTCTCTGTTGTACCTAATTCATGTGCTGTTTGAATGACCTCGCTCTAAGACTCTAGAGTGTGCCGGAACTAGAGTGGGAGGGAGGCAACTGCCCTGGGTGGCAAAATCGAGAAGGTGGCAATTTTAGGTGGGAACAAAGAACACCGTTATAAAATTATCAAATTTTAAAGTTATGGGAGTGGCTAAAATCATAGTTAATTTTAGGCCCTGCTCTAGAGTTACGGGTTTTAAGATTCATTCTTGGTTGTTATTGACAATCAAAATATTAATATTTACCTTTTTTTTTAAGTGACCCATGTAGTGATTCCCCTAGATTCTTTTATATTTTCATGCAAATTTAAATGAGTTGAATTGGTGGCAATTTTGTTCAAAACTTTTGGAAGACATTGGAACCATTTCCTTGTTAGTTGAAGAATATTTTTGAAATAATGTAAACTGAAACCTCATTTAAGCAGACCCGTCATTTAGGGGGGAGGGGCTGGTGGGGGCTTTCGCCCCCCACCCCGGCTTTTGAAAATACACTTAAAATGGCATATATATATATATATACATACATTGAGTACATGTGCTTTGCCTCTATATAGTGGACTCTAGACTATCCCACCTCCGTATTGTAATGCCTAGTTAAGTAACAATGATAATAATTCTGTGTGATAAAAATGAAGAATAATTTACTTTGCCAAGGCATTCCAATTGTTACCAATTTGTGCAATAATTTATCTGTGAACAGTGAAGTGTTTAAGTTTTGAAGTGAACTATGTTTAGATAATTTTTGTAAGAATTAATTCTACATCAATACAGTGAAACTTTGATATAACGATATTCTGCGTACTAAGAAAAAATATCATTGAGGATATTGAAGGATTATCATATTATACAGAGAGGCAACATTATCATCTTTTGCCATCAAATTCCATGTTTCTGTTTGCATCTTTTCTAAATCGGCATAGTTGGTACCATCAAAAAATGGACTTTGGAGTACTGTATTTATTCGCTGCAATGAAATGATTAGTTGATAAATAAAATTCAGTTGGATATATTGCTCCTGTGAAGAAGTTCATTGCAAATCACTATGGTGTATCACAAAAAGTAATGATACCAAACACCTTCGGTGATCAGGTAGTGCCAAATATAGATACTGTTAGATGCTCTCGAAGAACTAAAATATGTGACACAAGTTTAAAAATATATCGAAGGATATTTCAAGTGAAATATTGTAGAATATTGTGGCGGTTTAAAAATCTCCTAAAAAAATATCGTTATGGAGGGGTTTAGCATAGCAAAGGAGTAATCGGAGGCTATAGACAATTCCAAACAAGATTTGAAAATGCTGTTTTAGAGGAGTTCATCTTTATAGCAAGCATAATTGTAGTAAGGTTCCGTTGCATTTTCTTTATTTTAAAAGCGTGTATGTATTCATACTGTACAGTGTACATGATTTTATGTTTTCTGCAATTAAGTTGGATATTATAAAATTTATATTGAAATTTATACAATATTTTTATACGTAGATTACTTTCCCTGAATTAAATTTTTTAAAATGTGCAGTGTACAGTACATAACAAACATATATAAAGTACTGGCCTGTACTTAGAGGTCAGAATATATGCATAAAAGTAAGTTTTGAAATAAAAAGGATGTTTTTAGTGGTATGAGAGGAGTAAGAAGTTAGCATCAGTAGAACTTTGACCTTTTTGTTATCCAGCCTGTCCATTTGCCACATTAGGCTGGATAGTCCAAAGTCTACTGTACATGAAAAGTGTCCAGCAGTATGAATTACTGGGCTAGGTATCATACCAATAAGATAAGACAGTCGGTAGGATCAGTTCAGTTATATTCCTTCTAAAAGTAATCAAGTATAATTCTGCTCCATGATCCTTATTCTGAGAAATACAGTATAATATCAATATGCAAAATATATGTTCTTTTAAATATGCAATTTTTAATTACATATTACTCTTATTTCATTATAAGCTAGAGTATTCCAAGTTTTACATCTCTTGGTTGTTACCACAAATGAAGGGAGTTCTGATCTGTTTGTCATCAGATGTTATTGTACAAGGTAAGTAATGATCAATGTTAAATTTTTTAAACATTTTGAAACTATGAGTTACATTTTTAGATGATGAATGAAAATAAAATATGCAGATACTGAATATTGAGCATGGTTTGCAATGATCAGCCGAATATACATTAGAACCATGATTACTTGACATAATAATGATGAAAAAGATCACAGATAACCGAAATCTGGAAATATAGTGAAACCCCTTGCTTAGCAGTAATTCTTTCTTTTACGGGTGAATAATAATTTCCTGGGTCTATTTTAAAGTATGCACTTCAACCCCCCTTCTTTACGGTCACCCTCCTTCTTTTACAGACAAATTGTCTTTGTCCTGCTGGTGTTGGCAGAAGAGGGTTTTTCTGTAATTGGGGGGGGGGGGGAAGAATATTAATAGTTATGCATTTTACCAGTGTAAAATGAGTATTCAGTTTCCACATTATTCATAACAAACAATCACAATTTGTTTTAAGAAAAGTGAAAATATATGAAAAAGTTATAATTTTTTTTACTACAAAATTATTATACCAATTATAAAGTTACTGTAGTAGTTCTTGGTGTGTTTCTTTGTATATTTTGGTTGAAATTATTTATAATTTCAACCAAAATATACAAAGAAACACAAAATGCTGAATTATTTATAATTTCATTATAAATAATTCAACAATATGGCATTGTTGAAATTATTTATAATTTAAATTATAATTTTTTAATTAACAATTTATAATTGAAATTATTTATAATTTCAACCTGGTGGTTTTTCGTTAAATTTATACTTTACATGACATATTTTGTTTGTTTTTCAAGACTGAGTATAAAATTTTTTCGGAGAAAAAAATCCAAAATAGTCTCTTTGTTGTAAATTCTCTAAGACATGGTGGATATTTTCTGGGCTATTCCCCTTCCATGTTGACATGCTGACATAAATTCCAAAATTTTTGTGTTCAAGTTCAGCAACCACCCATTGATAATAGGGACCATGACATTTGTCAAGCCCTGCTTTGGTTTCATTTACAGATTATTGGAATTTTTTTTTCTTCTGAGTTTTAAGGGTTCTATGAAAAAAGGAAATTAGAGTAGCTCTAATTTGAATCTAATTTACACAGGGTAATAAACTGGAAAGAAGCAAAGTAACAAAAAATTTTGATATTAAATTATGCTTCAAACTTTTTAGAAAAGATGACTATTTTAGTTATATTCTTATGTAATTTTTATTTTTCAGGTGATATTGCAAATCTATGGAATATAACTATCAGTCAGAACAATTTTGGGTTGTTGTCAAGAGAATGTGATGCGGTTTCTCGAGTTCTACACAACCATAAGGTGAGTGTTTAGACTCGGATGTAGTTAGATATTTTCGTATAAAATGAGAGGTTTAATTAGTTCTTAAAATTCCAGGGTCATGGTGAAATGTATATCTCATGGTAAATGTGATAAATCAGTTATTATGCATAACAACCCAGCCATTTTGGTTGGGTATGATGCATAATAATCAATCATTTTGGTTAGGTATTATGCATAACAACCAGATTTATCACATTTTACCAGAACATATATTTTTGTGCGGGAAGGGTGAAGTCAAGTTTTCTTTCTCTCATGAGTACAGTCGAACCACCATCTCTTTCTAGAGTGATAATTTCTTCTTTTTTTTTTTACCACAAGATTTCAAAATTCTCTTGCCCATTAAAGTGAACATGTTAATGAAGGGGAAGATCTTATAAACGTTTCTTATTTGAAGTGTAAATAAGAAATGACAAATCTTTTGAGTGTTTCACGAAAAGTTTTTTGTTTGGTTGGTGCAGTACATATTGCGATTTACCAGGAATAATAGTGATAAAAGATCTGCAAGGAGAAGGGGATGAATTTTGTATGTTTGGTTGAATAAGTAATAATTGATTAGTATTAGGATAGATCAGGGCTAGACAAATCTCAGGGGCCAGGTCGCCGTTGCGAGGAAAAAAGTGGTATTAACACCAGAAATTTTCTTTGTGTAGTTATTAAATTGCAGGTTGAAAACAGCATAAAATGTTTGCAATTTAAAGCAGTGTATCTGCCTATGTGAAAGAAAGTTGCTATGCCCAAAATAGTCAGAGAAAACATTATTTTGAACCTTCTTCCTTTGGGTAAAAATGTTTTTGGCACTTAAAAAATTGTTCTGGCACCTAGATTTTTTTTCGTAATTTGACCAGCCCTGGTATAGATGAGTCTGGACTTTTAAATTGATGGATGGATACTCTATTGTCTGGAAATTTTTGTTTAACATCACAGGCTTGTCACAGCTGTGTGCTATGATTTTTTACGAACCTTATTATATTTTTAGGAAAACACACTTCTGAATCAATCTGCATTAAATAACCACCCTTGATGTCCATGACGGTATAATACTTGAAATTATAGAAAGATTCAGCTATCTGAAGGTGCGACCCCCCCTCAGTTTTATATCGCACAAAAGTTTCATTAAAAATCGGATACTTTTTGTGAATTTATTTTTTATTTTTCTCTGTCACGAGAGTCCAGTGTATATGACGCCATCATATGATAGCAAGCTCCTTAATAATGAGCTGTTCACAAGCAGTTTTAATGTAACTCAAGTTATATGCTCTCTATTTTTTGCCCCTCTTCCCTAGCAGCAATTAAAATTGTTAAACACATTAATGTATAACTTTTTTTTTCTTTTTTGTTAGAGTTACTACTATCAGCTTATGAATGTAAAAAATGAATATTTAGAAGAAAAGAAGATAGATGGCAAACAGTGCATCTTCAGCCTAGACGTGATGGTTTTGAACATGAGTATGTGGTCTCAAGAAAATGTTAGTAGTCAGCTCGAATATTGGCACCGCTTGAATGAGAAGTGAGTTCATTACATTTTTGTTTGTCTTTATTAACCCATTTGCATCCAAAAGCGAAATAATCAGGGAAATTGTGAGTACCCCCTCATTACAGTGAGTAGAATAATCTGCCTGCATAGTATGTGAAAATCAATGTCTTCATCAATGCTTAGTGACACGGGGGCACTTCAGTGCAGAGGGAGGGTGCAAATGGATTAATAGCAAAAAACTGATTTTCATGAATGCGTGTTTTATAAATATTGCTATAATATTTTTATTTCATTTTCTTTGATTAGGGAAAATATTTTTTCAACAAATAGCATACTGCAGCCATTTTTAGTGGTATTTTACAATAGAACGTCGCCGCTAGACAGTTCCTGGCATGTCCGTCATTTAGGTATTATTATCATTTTTATAATTTCAAAAATCTATTTTTGGCAAGAATTGATAGCATAGTAATGCAGTCGCTGCTTGTTATAACAACTGGTACAACAGTTCCCAATTATTTTCCTATATTATTATTTTCCCTGTCATTTTTTATCCAATATAACAACCAGTAAATATCATTCAATTCATTACTGAACAAAACTCATTTTCCCCCCAAAGGAATTGTAAAAGTCTGTTGTTGAATAGGTTTGAACTTGAAATTTTATGCTTGGGGAAGAAAGGGGGTATGAAACATAGATGGTTTAGAAGATAAGGAAATCCCGGCGCCAAATCTAGGGTGCATCATTGGAAACTTTGCTTACCAATCTATTTTATTTTCTTTTATGCAGAGTTGCCAACTGCTACAGATTGTCCATAGTTTCTATGGATGGCCGTAATGAATTATGGAGCTACAGGAGACTCTCTCAATGCTACAGAAATGGGTTGAAAAAAATCGGGTCTTTGAGTTTCTTGTGGTGTTTTACTTACTTTTATTATTAATTTTATAAAATTGCATTGATATGTACCATAATGATGAATTTGTATACGCATGTGAGAGAGTTCGAGAGAAGACAAACCCAGAGTCTATCTGTTTTTGTCTGTGAGCAGAAGGCCTTCGCAGAAGCCGCGTCTAAGCCTGCCACTCTACTCAGTGCCCAAATGTTCAAGAACCTGTTTTCCATCAAAACTGCTCCATGCTGTGGGCTAAAAACAGGTTTCTGAATGGTTCAGCACAACGTGTCCACACCCTGCTTCATTTGCATAGTGCATGGTCGAGCTCACAGAATTTGTCGGAAAGAATGTTCCGTCGTAGGCGCTGTAGGAGCTCTGATATGAAGAAAAACTGGTATGGGGTGTCCAGGGTTGCTATACATCCGTGTATATATATATGGCCCACGAGGGCATATTCAGGTTGGGATTGCATTGAATATTCATGAATTATTAAAGGACTCTGTGACCTCGGAATGTTGCTTCGGGGGGGGGGGCATGTGACCTGAGCCCTCTAGGTTCCAGTGCCACTGAAGTGCCGTATTTAATGAACTTTGAATTAAAATTAAAAAAATTAAATTTTTGAGTAAATATTTTTTATTGAACTATGATTATGCTGTCCTAGGGGGTACCCCTCTCGCCACAGAGAGCGACAGGCCTACAACGATAAAGCATTCAATCATTACACTTCATTCATAGTTAGAAAAACTTTTGGCAGGTGGCAGCACTATACATAACAAGCATTACACAAAAAACAAACTTCATGCCAGGTTTCACTACACATACACGCACATTTCAACAAGTACCAGTTCGTTAGAGGTTCCGCAGAGGAATATGGAGGAGATGTATGTCTGGTTTAGTATTAGTAGGGGGGTACCCCTTCCCCATGGCAAAGCTGAACATTCATCACTACTGATGAGCTTTAAGCGAATGTTGGCATGTCTGCATATGGTGGCTCACTCCCACTTCCCACATGATTGATTTTTTTTATCTTCAAAATATTATTGTACAATTTTATTTGATTTCTCATTAGTACAATATAGAGGCAATAGAACTTATTTTGCTTATTTAGCAGTAAAAAAATGAATGTAGGTTTTAGCCATGATATAGTACTTTTGTAAGTGGAATGTACATACTGTATTATGTATTTAATTTTTTTTTTCTCCTTTGACACATTTTTATTGCAATATTGTAACAAAACGAAATAATGTTTTTTAAATTCCATCAATGCAATACACAATTTTCCGGAAAAGCTAAACTTTGTGTTTTTTTAAAGCGCTCGATATGACAACCTCTGTTTTCCATGGAACAAAGGGGGTTGTTATAACGAGCATCGACTGTGTGTATATCACTGAGCCATTGCATTATAACCACCTGCTTAATGCGATAGTTTGCATCTAGGACATGGCGCCATTTGTGAACTGTTTTTGTTACATTACTTTGGTCATCATGGTTATAGCAGCTGGTGATTTGATGTTCTTTGGCTGCTGCAAATGAGTTACACTTGCTGCTTCACTTTAGCATCAGGATGTTGTGGATGACTAATGGCTTGAATCTAATTCATTATTTCTTCATCTGTACCCTACTTTTGATAGGTTTTCATACTGACTGCGTGTTGTTACTGAAATGAAAATTTTGAGATGATGGTCATCAAAATTTGTTCTTTATCAGTCTGTTAAATTGTTTGTTACACCAAACAATGCAACCAAAAACCATGTGCATGAAAGCTATTTTCCTGTTGGTTTATATGATCATATGAGATATGCCTGTGTCGTTGCCTGGTCTGTAGTTGCACTGAAATATGCCGGGCTGTAACTAGAGGGGGCAGGGGCAACTGTGCCGGGCAGCAGTTTTACGCGGAAACAAAGAACACCATTACAAAATTAACTAATTTTAAAGTTGTGGGGGCGGCAAAATAATGTTTGCCCCAGGCTGCAAAAATCATAGTTACGGCCCTGTGTTGTGTTGTAGTAAAAAAATTATATCTCCGAGATGGGAAGCGGGTTGTGTCCAGTCCTTCAATGCTCAATGTAGTAAAAAATGGAAAATTAATGATGGACTCCCCTCCGAAAAAATCTTGTTCTCTACTGTGCATTTGCACTCATCGCTGCTAAAAGGGGATGATCATAATGTAACACAGCTTATCGGCCTATATATTCTGATTTATAAATCTTCAAAATATATTTTATTGTGTCTCTAAAGAAAGTTTTTGTCACTGGCAAACTGTCATCTCCACACAAACTTATGAAATTCAAGCTTAGTAAGTTTTGCTCAAGAATTTTTTTCATATTCTCCATCTGCCTCTCTGTAGCATAATGCTGATTAGAGGAATACACGGAAAGGTGCATACGGAGCCTGTACTTTTCCCTGAGGTGATCGAAAATAAAAATTAATTTTTTTAATATAAAAGATATTTTTTGCTCTTTTTTTAAATTTTTTATTTTAACCAGTCAGGTGGTTATGACCGCATATGCCGTCACTCAGATTTTTAATCTAATTATTTCAATTTTTGAAAACTAATTAGTAGTTATTTCAATTATCATAATTTTTTGTTGATGATTTTAAAAACAGTTAAGAACACATTAAGTCAGTTTAAATGTATTCATAAAACATTTTAATCAGGAAAATTCATTTTATTAGCTTTAAAAAAAGGGAAAAGAGAGAAATTAGTTGAACAGCTGACTGGTTTAATGCTACTTGTTGAATACTAGTAATTTAAAATTTCTCTTCAAATCAGCGCTTCCCAACCCTCTTTGACTCGGGAGCCTTTTGTAATATAATTTCCATGACGGAGCCCGGTAGGGGGTCTTTTTATCTATTTATCAATTTTTTTTATATTTGTTTCAGTGGCTGCAGAGGCCCTGAGATATGCACATTTAGCCCCAAGGGCTCAGCAGACTTCCAGTTGAGAACCAACCACTGGTGTAATAGATTCCCTGAATTCTCCTATCCATAAAATGAAAATAATTGACCATAAATTTAATTTACAATAAAAAAAAAACAATATGGTTAGCATTCACTAAGCAATTCTTATTATTGAAAAAACAAACCATTGATTCGACATTCTTGCATTTTTGTCTTTTTTCAATTGAAAAGATGTAAATTTGCATTTCCATCGAGAATTACTTTAAAAAATATAAACACTTGAACATGGGGGAGGGGGCTATGTACTATAGCTCCACTCAATAATTCATGAATGATACAATACATTCCCCCCTCCTGCAGTGTGTGGTTTTGAATGCAGGATGACTTGTAACTGTAACTCGAGGCCCTACCCGGATGTTTTACTCATGACAGTACCTCTAACCCTCAAACTAGAAAATGCTGCCACCTGGATGATTTTTTTTTTTTTTGTGATTAATGTATGTGAAATTAGCAGTGCTGTGGTTTCAATTTTTTGAATCTTTGCAATATTTTTATTTGAGATTTTTTTATCATTTAATGTCTCAAGGCATGTCGAGAGGCACAAGATATTCAAAGGCTTATCTCACCAAAGCTAATCTTTTGCAATGGGATGGACATTTCAAACCATGGAAACACAAATCAGCATTTTCCTCTCTTTGGTCAAAGTATGTGGTGCCTAAACCAAAACCAAAGGCTTCTTGAACAAACTGGTATTTTTTTTTTCGGAACTATTAACAAACGCTTGTTATAATGATCAAAGAATGTCTGTCCTTTGTTTTTGTTATTGTACAAATTTACTGAAAAATCTGTTGTTATTATCTTTATTTTAAAGAGTACAGAAAAATAGGTTTCTGATATCAATGTATTTAGTTTTTGGTCCTGAAATCTGAATTAATTTTTTTATTGTATTTTTTTATTGTATTGCAAGAAAAATGAAGCCAATTTTTCATTTACTGTAATTTTCTGTGTATAATTTTCATGTGAAAATTTTGCTACTTTGAGGGAAAAAAGTCATCCTCTAATCCCCAAATGCGAACTAATTGGTTGTTACATTCATCACCAATAATAAAACCTTGAGGAGTTGAAGGGGGCTGTTGTGGGGTTTTTTTTAAAGTTGGGATTCTTTCACTTACATTTATATGCTATAGTTACTGATGAAAAAATTATGTTATCATTTATTCTAAACTCTTGGGGAAAAACCATAATCCACATTGAAAAATTAAGGCTCTTTCAATGCAGATTACATGCATGAAATTACAGCATTTTTTTTATGAAGAGATGGAGGGAAAAAAAAAATCTCATCCAGAATCGAATTGTCAATCAAGTTCAAGAATTTTAAAAATAATAATCACTGGTAAACCTGTGTTAATGTCTATTTTTTGTGATAGTAATCTCTATACAACACCAATTTCATTTCGATTTAAAAAAGTCTTATGATCATTTATTGTCTGAGTAAAGTTACTATGATAAAATGGTCTGCAAATCGATTGTACAAAAATTGTTATGTGCTGAGGGCTTACTAAATTCTGTGGTGTTTGGTCAGAACATGATATCTCCAAAAAGTGGCTTATTGATCTAAAAATAAGTCTTGCTAATATAACTAATAAGAAGTGAGATAAATGCAGAAATATGCGTGCGGCTAAACAACATGCTGATGTATAATATTTTCATTCGTATTTGTGTGTATGCATTGTTTTTGATTTTTAAATGACAATGGGAATGCCTATATCACAAAAATGTGATTTTGGAGTTATGTTCTGACGAAACACCACAGAATTAATACCACCTATAAATTTGGTTGTGTCAATATTTTGCACCGAGAACAGACTGGACACATCATAGCACCTTTGAGTGATTGAGATATGGGCATTCAGATTCTGCTGTTTTATTATTACTATGATTTCAAGCTAGTGCTGATGCGTTCACTTTTCATGAGCCACTTTACATTCATTTTCAGTACACTAAAACATCTACACCCAAAAAGTACAGCTGTCTTTGTTACACCTAATACTCAAGCACCTGGAATCATGTTTTTTTTTAAAAGACTATAAATTATTATCGCTTCTAGTTTTCATGAACGTTACTAGACTAAAATACAGTGCCACTTGATTATGCCCACAGAATCAGCTGGAGTGGCCACATGACTTGGGCAGATATAACAGTGGTTCATTGCAGTTTGGTGGATATGGTCACAATTTAGTGAGTGCTCAGCATATAATGCTATAATAGCATCATGTAAAGTGTCGATTATTGATTAGGTTATATCAATTTTTTTCTTAATTATTTATGATATACACTAAATTATATTTTAATCATTATGAAAATTTATTTCTTGCCTTTTGTGGTTTAGAACTGTTTGTGTACTCAATTGCTTCAACATCAATTAACTACTGTTATTTGAAATTTATACGCCCATGTATTTCTAAATTTTCCCGCTAATGTCTGTTTTTTTTACTCTCGATTGTTGTGAATGTGGTTGTATGTACAGATATATATTTTAATAAAAATCTATGTGTTTGCATACAGTACACTCATTTGATATTTGTCTAGAAGTGGACAAAAATGCTTTGATTATTCTATCTCAATAATGATTCATCATAGAAGTCCTTCATCTGTGGAAAAAAGGGACAATTTGTGAAGTTGGTGAAGTGATTTTGCAAGTCAATATCCTCTTCAAACCTGATAAAACTAACCATTAAATTTTTTAAAAAATTGATTTGTGTTTATTATATGTTAAAATAGCCTTTAAAAAATTTGAAAAAATCAATTAATTAATTGATTGATCTTTACTATTACCATTTTAGTTGGGTACCATTATGTATACCTTAAGTCTTAACTTGAAAAAATAATCATTAAAACCATTAAAAATGAAGGTACACATGTGTACCTTCATTTTTAATGAGATTTAACATTTTTCTCTGGAGCAAAGAGGATATACAGTTGAATCCTGATGTATTACCACCATCTGTCTCAGATTTCTGGTGCTATAAGGAGTATGTGTGGTTGCTATTCCGAATTACAAATTAATGTGTGTGATCCTTATACATGGAAGATTTGTACACTGAAAAATTTTGGCACTAAGCAGGGTTGGCACTAAATTGGGGATGGGCGGGGGGGGGGGGGTCGTTACTACAAGGTTTGACTGCATTTATCACTCATTAGACAATGAACTCAGTCTTGTAAATTATCAGAAATGTACAATATGAAGTTGATAAATGTAGCAGTAAATTGTTCCATGACTGCACCAGGGTATGGCCGTTCTATATAATGGTGTAGAAATGATATTTCAATCAATAGTGGTAATCATAGACGATTTCAATTGCAGAACCCTATATTGTGTTCATAACTATCACAGATTTCCGCTAGGGGATGCAATATCACCCACTTTGGGAAACACTGGTTTGAAATATAACTGCAGTAGATTTTATTGTTTAAAAGATATTTAAAAAATAATAAGAGTTAATTTTCTTTGCTGTTAGAGGCTCACAATACAGAACAAATCACAGGAAGATAACCAAAATTTTTTGTAACAAATTATGAATATGTATTGTATAGTTTCAACTATATAAATATGACTTGGCACATAAATCCATAATATGAGTAGGAAAAAGGGAAATAAGATTTATATTAAATACTAGTAACCAGTGGTGCCTTAACTTTTTAAAGTCCAAGACAGCTACAGTTAAGGACTATGGGTATGTTTTGGATTTGAGAAAAGTGAGGAAAATGAAAGATCTCCTCATAGGGAGAAACCTGAAAAACAAGTTAAGTCTAGAAGGGTAAGGAGGAAAAAGATCAGTCAAAAAATCGTGGATGAGTCTACTTTGGGGGGGGGGGGGAACCGTCTGTAAAAGAGTTGGTGGGTGGGTAATGGCAGCTAGAGCCGTGGGCCTTTAGTCAAACGGACTCCAATAAATTGACTTTCATTAATTCCATTTATTCCTTCATTTATTCAAAGTTTTTATCAATTATGCAATTATTTCATTTATTTTGAATTTTCATTGTGAAATTATTTCATTTATTTTGAATTTTCATTGTGAAATTATTTCATTTATTTTGAATTTCCATCAATTGTGAAATTATTTTCTCCATTAACTCTGAATTTTAATTATTTCTAAATTTCCCTCGATTCTGAAATAATTTCTTTTTATTCCAAATTTTCATTTTCTGAAATTTCTTAATTTTGAATTACTTCCTTGAGTATTTCAGAAATCATTTCCTTCACTGATCCTAAAATTTCATCATTTTCTTTATAATTCAGAACTTTCTTATACTGAAATTATTTTCCTTGTAATCCTGAATATCCAATTGTTTTAAAATTATTTCTCCAGGTAATTCTAAATTTTTATTTGTTCTTAGATAATTTCCTTCATTAAATTTTAATTACTTCTGAACTTTTGTTAATCCTGAAATTATTTCTATTATTAATCTTTGCAAATTTCATTTATTTTTAGAATTATTTCTTTCATTAATTGTGAATTCTCATTAATTTTGTAAAAAGTGCTCCTATTCATTGGGATATATTCAGCATTTCTCTACATTTTCTGCAATTCCATACATTTTTATTCTTCCTTAATGCTAACTTCTTCCCATGGACGGAGATACGCCCCCCCCCCCCGCGTCAAAGGTGAAGTCGACTGCTGTAATATAGAACTCCTTAATACACGTTGAAGTCGTCTTACTCTAATATGCATGCATATGAATTGACATCATCATCGTGCCTCCCAGACTTCCAAGTCTGGGCCTATCTCCGCCTATGCTTCTTCCATCCAAAAAATATATTTTTAAAATTTGGGCTTTATTTCTTTCAAAGGAAATGAGCCTCCAAGTTCGCAAAGGCACTATATTTAACACAGTAAACCAAAGCTGTATTTTGTTTAATACAGCTTTGCAGTGAACAATCAAGAGCATCGAGTAATATAAGTTCAATGATCAAGCTTCAATTCAAAAATCTACCAGCAGATAACGCCACGTGAGCTCTTCATGCGCTTATAACTTGTGCTGCCCTCTTACGGTTGATGATTTGTAAATTACGTTTCGCGTGACTACGTGTGCTACCCTCTTGAATTTTCAAAAGCAAGTTTCACGCGACTTCCAGCAGGTGACGCCGCCATGTTTATCGATTCATAAAAATTAGAAAACAGAAAAATGTCAATCAAAAACATACTTGACCGTTAAATAATAAAAAAATTAAAAATTTATTTATATTCTACTCAGTAAACGTATTTATCAGTGTGAATCACCGGATATTATAACACTTGATAAGTTTATATTTTTTCAGATGGCATCACGAGTTTCCCGGCGAGCAGGCGACCCTTGAGCATTTAGGTTGTTGTCAAGTGGAAACTCAAGCGTTATCACTGAGAATCAAGTCTCTTAATTGACGACAATCGCGGAGGTTGATAGCTGGAGCTGGTTTGAAAATTAACTTTGCTTGGTTATTTTAGTGTTTAGGGTTATCTCTATATTGTATTTTGTGGTTTTGAAAAATATATATTTAAGTAATTTATTGATAATAGTAGCGTCAAGAGTATTTTTAGGCCTACTTCAATAAGTACATTTTTTGAGGCTTGGTAAGCCACATTGTTGGCTTTTGGTCCAGTTGACGTCCAATACTAATTTTCACCTTTTCCTCACGGTGACCTTAGTATGTTACACTGAAGGATAATTATCAAGAGTACTTAGTCATGACGAACAGTATGGAAACTAATGAAAATGGACAACAATACACGGATTCGGTTTTCAACAACGCCCCATTTTGGAGCTCTAATCTTTCTGGAGAGACCATACTTGAGCTGGCTTCCGATTTTGACAAAGATATCACAATCAAACTTCATGGCTCGACCCCTATACCTGATTCAAACCCGAAAAAGGTTCGAGACTTTATAGCTAATAAAATTTCGGATACCAATCGAATTAAAGAAGTAAGATTTTCTCGTGCTGGAGACCTTCTGATTTCAACATCGTCAACCGATATTGCGTTAGAGGCTCTGAAAATTACATCTTTTGGTGATATCCCAGTTGTGACTTGTGTGCTAACAGACTCGCTGTCCTCACGATACATCGTCAGAGGTATTCCTACATCAGTAGAGCTTTCTGAGGTGGCCCAGGAGCTGGAACATAATGATCTTACTCCACTTAATATCCGTAGAATTCTTCGTAATAAACAACCTACAACTTCAATTATAGTGACGTCATTGGGCTCTTCAATGCCTGCTGAACTTAAACTTTGGTACCAATTATTCAGACCTGATCTATTCATTGAACGTCCCCAACTTTGTCTACGTTGTTTTCAGTTTTCTCACAGAACAAAGTTCTGCCGGTTATCATCCCCCCTTTGTCTTTATTGTGGTGAAAATCACCTTGCCAAGGACTGTAAAGGTGTGAAAAGATGTAAAAATTGTAACTCTGAAAATCATCTACCCACTGATAAGCTTTGTCCTAAGTATCAAAACGAAGTGAGAGTATTGAATTACAAGTTAACTAAAAATGTCCCGATCCATGTTGCTAGACAGGCATGCAGAACATCCAGCAGTTCATATGCAGGAGTAACAGCTTCATCAATTTCTTCGGATAGTTTTCAGTCTTTTAAATTGGACATAATGAATGCAGTTTCTTCCGAACTAAAAAAATTCAGGGAGGCACTTGTTGAAGAAACAAAGCAGTCTATTGTGGAAGCAATCACACAAGCAATAAAAGAGGTTATTCCCGACATGTTGAAGTCCCTGATGGAGGGTGTTCAACCTAATTTGATGGATCCGAGAAATGTTCGAAAGAGGCCTAGCTCACCGGAGAACTTAATATCTGATGCAATTCAGTTTAACCCTGTTCGAGGAGGTAAATCTAAATTACCTCGTGAACTGGGATCTCCATCGCAGAGCAGTGGAAAGTGAATGAAATCATGGTTTTGTTTGTTTTTTTTTCCCCCCCTTTTTTTGCCAACTACTTTTCTTTTGAAGAGCTTAATCAGCTCCTTTTTTTTTGATTTTCATGTCAAGTCGACGTCATATAAGGTTATCTTAATGTTTTTATGTTTTGTGGAAATGAAGTTAATTTCCCAGTAGTAAGCATGGTGCAGTAATTTTTTTAACACTGAGTTTTTTATGCCTAATTTTAGAAATTTCAATATCCTTCAATGGAATGTCAATAGCATCTCTTCAAAAATTACAATTCTTAAGCAGTTTATAGATAAATTTGATATTCTGGTTTTCCAGGAAACATGGCTCTCTCCGTCCAAAAAATTCTTTCTTCCTGGTTTCCATATTTATCGTCTTGACAGGAATTACTCCTCAGGTGGTGGTATCATTACAGCCATTCGCTCTTCAATATCCTCTAAATTGGTGTGGTCCTTCTGTGATCCCTCAATGGAAATTCTTATCACGCTAGTTTTTATCAACAATAAATCCTTTTTCCTAATCAACATATATAGACCTCCTTCTCCCTTTTCATCAGGTCCTTTAGACCAGGCTATTTCACATGTTTCTGGTGATTTTTTATTACTTGCTGATATGAACTGTCATAATAAAGCATGGGGTAGTAATCACGACTCTAGTGCGGGCAATCAATTATACAACTGGATCCTCCAAAATAACATTTGCCTTTCTCCTCCCAAATGCCCAACCTTTTATAGAGGTTCTACAGCATCTTATATTGACTTGTGTTTCAGCTCTCCCAACTTAAATCGTCATTTGATCTGGTCTACAACTGCTTCTCTTTACAATAGTGATCATATTCCAATTCGGATTTCTTTACCCTCATACCGTCTTGCTGCCATCAATATAAAACATTCCATTCACTGGCCTACTGTTGTCGCTCATCTAAAAGAGATCAACATGGAATCAATTTATAATAATCTTTATGACCAGATCAAACAAGCAGTTCATTCATCCTATAGGAAAAAACAAAAAACATTCTCTTACAAATTAAGACTTGATCAGGATGGACGTCAATTACTTAAGAGAAAGAAATGTCTGTTCCGTACTTATCGTAGAATTCCTTCCATTCAAAACTTAATCAATTACAAACAGCATGCTGCCATTTTCAGGCGTCATCTTAGAATCCTTCGGTTCAAAAATTTTGTTTCAGAGATAATGCCACTTTCTTCCCCTTCACAAATTTATTCAGTTCTTCGTAAACATAAATATGTGGCTTCTAAGTCATGGGATAATTCCAACCATATTTTTTCTACTGCTCAGAATAATGTGGTAACTCCTTCAGACCAAATAGCTCTTCTAAAATCTCATCATTTTCCAACATTCAATGATGTTCCTTGTTCCTTGTTTATTGGCCCACCTCGATCATTTTGTGACACCACTAATAGTTCCTTCACTGAAGGTGAACTCATGAAAGCTATCAAGTCTGGCAGATCAAATACACCAGGTCCAGATGGCATTCCTCTTAAAACTTTCAATCATCTCCCCAAAAAGGGACTGGAACTTTTATTACCCTTTAATAATTTATGGCAAACTTCAACTTGTCCTCACTCATTCAAAGAGGGCAGAATCATTTTTATACACAAATCTGGTAAATCACCATCTGAGCCGAAATCCTTTCGTCCTTTGACACTTATTAATACAATTAACAAAATCTTTGAAAGAATAATTCTTTTCAGACTAAATTGGATCTCATTGAAATTCAATATTTTTCCTCCATGTTTTTATGGGTTCAGAATTAAAACAGGGTCAGAAGCTTGTCTCAGAGACATTGTATTTAACATTCATAAGTCTTTTCAAAGGAAGGAAACCAGTTATTTGTTGGCATTGGATATTCGTTCTGCATACGATTCTGTAAAGCACAATTTGTTAATTCACAAACTGGCCAGGATGGGTTTCCAAGGTCTCATACTTGATTGGCTCTATGAATACTTGACTCATAGATCTCATTACATTGATTGGAGAGGAGATAAATCCCAAATATTTTCTCCGTCCTGTGGTCTATTACAGGGCTCCTCATTATCTCCCATCCTTTTTGCTCTTTTTACACTTGACATAGTCACATATATTCCAAATCATACAAGTATTTTTATTTTTGCTGATGATATTTTCCTTTATACGAGTTCAGATGATGGTACTACAGCAGAATTAAATATGAAAGAATCCATTTCGCAAACTCTTTGTTGGGCCAGAAATAGCTCTTTAGATATCTCAGTAACGAAATCCAAATTCTCCATCTTCTCGAGAAAACGAAATGTTCACTTTCCTTCTTTTGTCATTGACAATATTCCCATTCCTTATGACCCTTTTATTAAAATTTTAGGTATTTACTTCGAGCGCACTTTACGTTGGAAAAAACACATTCATCATCTTCATTCTAAGGGTACCTATAGTCTAAACATTTGCAAATCCATTAATCATGCCTCGAGGAATATTCCATGTAGTTTTATCAAACCGGTGTTCAGAAACATTATTACAGGTATTCTTGGGTATGGATCAGTCATTTGGCTCAATGCAGCTGAGTCTTCTCTTCTTAAACTTAACACAATTTATAATTCAGTCATGCGCTCAATTCTCTGCCTGCCAAGGTCCACTAGAATCAACAAAATGAAAATGATTCTTGATTTTCCTAAATTTCAGGATCTCTTACTCTTAAGGATCACCAATTTTTGCATTAACTCAACTGCTTCTCCTACTCAGGGTCCATCCAACCTTTTGAATACTGGTTTTAACAAACTTGCTCCTCCTTTGTCAAACAAAATGGACCAATTTTTGGCACACTGTCAGTTCTTTCCACTGCCTGTTATTCAACCAGTATTTCCAAATGAGCCTTGGCGGCCTGACAATATCTCTATTATCACAGATTCAATTTTATTTCAACAATTCCCCAAAATTCCAGGTGTTCAACATCTCTTTCAAAGTTTTCTGGATTCTATTGATCCAAATACAATAATACTAGCAACAGATGCTTCAAAGAAACAATATGTTTCTTGTGGTGCTTACTATCCTGCACAAAATACTATTAGAACTTGGTTTGCTCATCCTGACTCTTCAATTTTCTCAGGGGAAGCCTTGGCCATTTCAATGTGTTTAAAAACATTTCTTCCTAATAACAAACAATGTATGATGATCTTTTCGGATAGCAAATCAGTTTTGTTGGCATTGAAATCATTCTCTTTCCGTTCTCACACTGTCATTCATCTTCTTCATTCACATTTAAACTGGGCCAGTTCTTTCTCAGAACATATTTCACTTATCTGGGTTCCTAGTCATTCAGGCATCATTTTAAATGAAATAATAGATAGAAGTGTTCGTCTTATGGCTTCTTCTGTACAGGCTCCTTCTCCTACGCACATATACCCTGAGGACCTTCGTGCAATTTTTCACCAGAAATTTAAAAACTCAAATTCAGTCTCTCAGAGAAGTTTACTTCCAGAATTTTCTGGCTTCTATAAGTCCTGTGAAAAGTATTCCCATCTCTTTTCTTCTCGGAAGTTGGAAATTTTGTTTTTCAAACTCATTGTTAATAGGGCTCCTCTTAACACTTATTTACATTTTATACACGAACTGGATAGTCCAAACTGTTCACACTGTGGTGAGTTGGAAACTTCTGAGCATTTTCTTTTTCACTGTTCTAAGTTCTCTCATATTCGGAATCAGACACTTAATATTTGCCATCCTCAAATAAACAATTGGAATAAATTTCTTTCTACTTCTCCTAAAGTTGCGATTCAGAGGTTAGAAGAATTCCTTACTCTATGTAATCGCTGGTAATTTTGTTTTTTCGGTTTTTTGGGTTCCATTTTTTCTCTACACACACTCATCAAGGGACTACATATCATTAGCATTTTGTTTGTAACCAAGATCGTCCCCTTGGTTTGAAGAAATCATACTCTCCTTCCCGCTCATCACCATTTTCGTGTTTTTTTTTTTTTTTGTCAAATTTTTGTGTTTCCTTGATGGTTGTATTACTTTGTATTTTTCATATGCCTTACCTGTGGTTTTTTTTTTTTTTTTTTTTTTTTTTTCTTTTCTTTTCTCCCTCTCTCCCCCCTTTCACTTCAGGGATTAGCCTTGGCAGCATAGAGCCCTGAATAATAAGACCAAGACCAAGACCAAGACGACAATCGCTTTGTCAACAATTGATTTCTCCAATTTATTGAGGTGAGTTGCTTTGTTGATTGATTAAGTGGCTATCGTGGTAGATAATGTTCCTTTGGAAAATGGTAGCCTCTTCCTGTTTACTGAAACAACTGCGTCCATATCTAAACATTGATATACTCGTTATGCTAATTAAATGCGAACTCGGGGCCGTAACTAGGTTTGGGTAAACGGGGGCCTCCGAAAATGTACACTTATTTTGCCTTTTAAAGGGTCCCCCCGAGAAAATGTCTGCCCCGAGAAGGTACGTTACGGCCCCATGCGAATTCATGACATTCATTACGACACGTAGAAAATTGTATTAAAGCGTAAAATTCTTTCAATGTTTATTTTGCATGTATAAGGCCAGGATTGCACTATTAAAAGTTTGATAAAAGATGTTTTGTAAAACTTGAAAAGAAGCAACCAATAAGTCTATTGATTATAGTCGCTTGAATGTAATTGATACGCGTATTGGTTGAATTTTTCACTTTTTATCAAAGATCTCTTCCAAAATTTTATTTGAAATTTTTTGGGCTCAAATTTCAAGGGCATTTTTACGAAAGAAAAAATTGGCGAATGAGTACAGTAGAGTCTCGTTTATCTGGCATAAACGGGCCGGCAGAACGTCAGATAATACAGAGGTGTTAAGCATGGCCGCAACTAGATGCTGAGATAGACCTGGAAGTCTGGGGGGGGGGCACGACGATGATGTCAATTCATATATACATTAGATCAGTCGACTCCACCTTTGACGCTGGTGGGGGGGATGCCCCCTCCCCGTATCTCTCCCCATGGTCTGCTTTTCTGATTAGTGCTGTTTCTCCTCTGCTAAATCTCACCATCTTTGCATCATTACGTCGATTCCTGTAGCTGCTTCTTGTTGCTCAATGTATTTAATTGTAGTTTCTAGAGCCTTAATTCCGACGTTATGTGAAATTCTGAAAGCTCAACAGTTGGTGCATGAACATTTTTTTTTTTTTGCAGTGGGATGTGGGATAAACGAGACTCTACAGCATAGTTTCCCAACCTTTTTTGTCCCAGCGCCCCCTTCTTCCGAGATTTTTTCTCCCACTGCCCCTCAATGCAATCTAATCCATAGGCTCCTATGTTATACCCGTAGCTTCCACCGCCCCCATGGAACTTTCCATCGCCCCCAAGGGGGCGTTAACGCCCATGTTGGGAATCACTGCTCTACAGTATGTTGGAATTGACTAACGGCATAGTATTCTGCTGAAGGCACAGCAGCAGAAAAGAGTTAAAATAAATTGACTTTACACGTGACATCCAACTAGTGTTGTCTTAATGCATGTGTCCGACCAAGCTCTGTCCAGAAACCTCAAGTGCAGAGGGGCCTAATGAAAGTTAGATCTGGTTCAAATTATCGAGAGGAAGCATTTCTAGCAAGGTAGGGGGAGGGGTCTCAGAAAAATCATTTTAGCCGATTGCCTATGTTTTTTTTTAAATATATTTTATTTATTTTTTGTAAAAAAAATGATTTTTTTTGTGAACTAATATAAAATTTCTGACCTGAATTTTTTTTTTTTTTTTTGCGTCATTTACGTATCCCTAGGCATGACAGAAAAAAAAAAGAAAAAGTAACAAAAGATAATGGAATAATCCTAGGGATGAGACAACGATGCATTTAGGCAACAGAAAAACAAAATGACACTATTTCAAACATTACACAAAGACGCCATTTGAATGGCCCACTTTACTAGTGCTAGAGATGTGACGTGAGAATATTCTCAGAGAACAAGAATACTCCCCTGGTTGTAGAAATTGGAGAATCGAGAATATTCACTTTTCTTTTAAATAATTAATTTTTTTTTTTACCAATTTTGTTTATATTATGAAATATGAAGCAGTTTTGATTGCCTGAAACATTTACAACAAAACAATTTTTGATACGATCGCCTCATAGTGACAACTTTTTAGTTTGAGAATATTTTCTTATTCTCCTGGTCATGATGAGAGGTTTTAAAAGTTTGGTTACAAAGATTTTAGAAACCTTTAGATGAAAACCTTAAAACGTTGTTTAAAATTAGATAAATTTTCAAAAATTATTTCAGAGCAAAGAGCAAAACTCGGATCCGACTGACAAAGGAATCTATTCTTATACAATCACCTTCATTCTAAGAAGATACAAAACTGTTGGTTTCTGCAATGTACATACACTTAAATTCTGTATCATTGGCATTTCTTTGCAAGTTGTGCAATTCAGTCATATTGGTTTCATTTTCTTGCTTTTAAACTTTAATATTGTGGGCTGCAAACTTTAATATTCCCTGTCTTCTCTTGATGGGAAGAGAGACGGGCAGAGAATATTCTCTCTATTATAAATTACTAGATTATTCTTATTGTAAAATAATTATTCTCGAGTTATTTATAGAGATGATTTATTATAATGCATGTTATTACAAATATTCTTCAGAATACTCTCTGGAAGCGCTGCTATTATAAATAACTGAAGACTATTCTCATTGAGGAGAATATTCTCTGGAAGGACTATATTATAAATAACTTGAGAATAATTCTTATTATTTTCAATAAGAATATTCCCTAGTAATTTGTAAAAATAGTCCTTCCAGAGTATATTTTCAAGAATATTTTATACATATTTATATTATAAATAACAGGGGAATATTCTCATCAAAAATAAGAATATTCTCAAGTTATTTATAATAGTAGTCCTTCCAATCTCCTAAGGATTATTAAACTGCATCTGTTCCGGTCTAACCACTAAAGTTAGAAATGAACATAGAATTCGTTTAAACTATACATGCTCAACCCATGACCAGCTGTGATCGTTGGAGTCATCTGATGTGGCCTGTGACTCCCCCCCCCCCAAAAGCGGAATATGTCAAAATCTGTGACATATGTTGCAGAACAATGCGCTGCTGCAGAAAAATCTGAAAGAATCTTGAGAAAAGTGTAGAAAACACTATTATGAGAATTTTTATTGCTGAATATTTCCAGGCAGCTGAGGACTCATTGCTCTGCAAGGTAAAAACATTCTGCTTTGAGGCCTGTAACAAATAACCAAACCACTCAAGTGGTCCACGAAAGATTATCAAATCTATTAAGTGAACTGTGGCACATTTCAGATTATTTCAGTAGCTTGCAGCACATTCATAAATCATTTAGGCTGCCAATGGCTTATATTCAAGTCACTTGAGTGACCCCAAGCACATACCCAGATTACTTGAATGACTCTAAGCACATACCCAGATTACTTGAATGACTCCAAGCACATACCCAGATTACTTGAATGACTCCAAGCACATACCCAGATTACTTGAATGACTCCAAGCACATACCCAGATTACTTGAATGACTCCAAGCACATACCCAGATTACTTGAATGACTCCAAGCACATATCCAGATCATTTAAGCTGCCAATAGCACACATCCAGATCAAAATTCCCAAAGCAGAATGTTTTGTGCTCTGCAACAAGTCCTTGGCTGACTAGAAATGTTCCGCAGTAGCACTGATTGTTCTGCAGATTTCGACATGGTTCTCCTTCGGGACTCAAATGACTTCAAGCACATATCCAGATCACTTAAAGGACCTCAACATATTTGGTTGGTGTTATGTACTGTGTTTTTTTTTCTCCCCGATACATTGGTATTTTGATACAGTGTTGGTATTTTGTGATCCTCAGCATCATAACTACTGTTGATGTTTTGTTTTTGGTGATTCTAGATGGCTCGGGCAACTTTGAATTTCAACGAGAAGTTGACCACTACTGATCCAGATCAGAATCCTGTCTTGATTATTGGGCAGCTTAAACATCTGTCGCAAATTTCGTTCTCCGATATCAGCATAAAGCTTGCACCCAGAGTCACCCCAGAGGTATGGAAAAAAATAGATTGTGTTTGTGTATTTATAAAGTTTTTGAATAATTTTAATAAAGTTTTTATAAAGTTAAAGAACTTAAGTTTTACTTATTTTGTCCTCCACACTTTTGTACATTTGGTTCTGTCAAAACTTTAACCTGCTTTTTATGACCTTAAGTTTCTCATGCCCTTGCTGTCGTGCAATTAACTTTGAAAATTGAAAACTAGTGGAGTTATTCATAAGCTATAGTGCATCAAATACTCTAAATTTTCGGAAAGGGAACATATATGAAACTTTAAGACCTTCCATGGGATGGGGTCCTAGGTTTTTTCCCCGTCTATGTTCTACAGACTCTTGCAAATCTAAATAGAGCAGTTTCTTAACCTATGGCCCTTGGGACTGCAGGGCTAGGGCTGTAAAAAAATAAAATATACAGGTGTGTGGGGAAAACTGCCAAATAATAATTTTCCCTTTTATAATAAAAGAATACATTTAAAACCCTGTATTAATGCCTCTTTTAGGAACTAAGTTTTTTGTCTTGCCGGTGATAGCAAAAGAAAGGTTTTAGTGTATTGAAAGTAGGTGTGTGGATAAAAAGCATGACTAGTTTTAGAACTCAATAGAACCTCTTCAAAAAAAAAAAATTGAACACCTATGGAATTTAACTATTTTCTTGATATCGCAAATTCACTCAAACACTGTAAAACCAGTCTTTTACGGACACCAATGAGACAAAAAAAATTTGTTGGTAAAAGAGGGATGACTGTTATTCACAATATTAATTAAAATTTACATGTTATCTCGGGGGGGGGGGGGGGGGCGCTAACCCTCATGCACCCAGGCTGTGTTCTGCGTTAAGATGGCCCCGCATGTTATTATTAGTTCATTCAGTACATGCACCATATTTCTGAGGGAGAAAGATAAGACATCAGGGGCTTTTTATCGACTGACAATCATAGTTAAACATAATTATTCTGTCTGACTTTTTGATATGTAGGGATATTCTACTAGTGTTGAATGTTCATGAAATGAACGCTAGTAATTGGAATTTTTCATCAATTCAAACAGGTCCAGATTAGTTCTGATCCACTGGGTTCAGATATGTTTTGTCCTGAGATTTTCATTTGGTTAGGGATAGCTAATTTTACATCGTGCATTAAGAACATGACGTCCAAAATATTTTTGTAGTAATAGTTCAGTGTTTCCAAGTGAAATTTCACTGCGGATAAAAACATAGCTTTAGGGTAGTCAAATTTCTGTGTGCGTGTGGGACTTCATGTTGCAGTGGTGGGCACCATGTTACAAAAGGGAAATTCTACTGGAGAGCTGTTTAAAGATTTTTTCTTTAGTATGGCTTTCTATTAAAAAGTCACCAATGAATAAGGCAAATACACGAAAAATACAAAAACTTGTAATGCATTTCGACACACAATCGGTGTCATCTTCAGAGGAAAAAATATTTAACTTTTAATTTTTTTCTCCAAGTTAACCACTTTCTTCCTTCTGAAGATGACACCCATTGTGTGTCGAAATGCATTAGGTTTTTGTGTTTTTTGTGTATTTGCCTTATTCGTTGGTGGCTTCTTAATATTCTTGGGCAAAGTTGATTTACTCTTCCATGTCTTTCTATGGAGCTCTCTTGTTTTATAAAATGAATGTTTTTGTTACTTATATATATATATATATATATATATATTAAAATAAGACTTGGCGTCCTATACTAAGTCCTTTTTTAACGAAAGTACAAATAGTATCGTGTAGTTGAACAAAAATACTGCAAACCAATTATGCTATTTTGATATTGAGGGAAATGTACATAGTGCCCTTTACTTCCAGCACACAGGTTTAATTTTTTGTATTTTTCAGTTCTTCCAAAATGTATTGGAAAACTTGAAGCCAGGAGCTAGTGAAACTTGTCCATTATACTTGAATTTGGCGACAATCGCCACTCTTCCTAAGAACTGTTCCAGACATAACACACCTTCACGTGCTCATGCCCTGACAAAAATTGTTAAAAGCAGCTCTTCTGGTAGCGACGAATTCATAGTTGTAAGTATAATTTTTTTTTTTTGTATTTCAAAATTTTGAACTTTATCAAGTGATTATTTACTCGAATTATTGCAAGTAATCCATCTCACAGTTGCCAAGTTTTCCAGATTTTTTAGGAAGCTCACAATTGCTACTCCATCCTACAGGACTTCCAAAAAAATTTTCCGCTTCCCAAATTTCGACCATTTTAACGAATCCCTTGAAAAATCCTTACTTCTGGGTGAGAAAATTTTTTTGCAAACAAGTCCCCCCCCCCCACCCCCAGAAAAGGTTTATTGCTTAAATTCCCCCGAAATGATGTCACATGACGTTACAGGAAGAGAATTGCCATTGTGTCAAACCACAAAGAAATGTTTGATTTTGGCTAGAAAAATACAAAATTCACCAAACAGCCAGTATCAGTTCAACCTCTCCTCAGCCTCATCGCCAAAATGACTTCTCCTGGATGATCATACATACAGTTTACTCTGTGTGTCAGTTTTTTTTTGGCCCGATGATGAGTTTTTGTTAGCATAATTTCGATTCAATATAGGAGTGACTAGTAATTTACCCTACTATTCGGCAATAATTGATGACTTTGCACTAATTGGTGATGACTGTTTACAATTTAATGTTTATCCCTACAATTTTACTTCTATAAATGAAAAATCTTTATATATCTGTGCGAGTTTTTATACAGAATGTGCAGATCTGAACGAAAATCACCCTTAGTTCTCATGCTCAGAAGTTCACAGCTATGCAATCCCCTAAAAGCAATTACAGTCGTCCCTCCGGGGGGCATACTCACAGGGGTGACCGCGAATCCAGAAAATCTGTGAATAACTCAAACCCTAAAATTTTGTTCATTAGGCATCTCATTACAATCGGCACTCTAAAATGACTCATTACAATTGGTACTCTAAAATTACAACAAATTAATTGAGGTGAGCCAGGTCGCAATTTAGCGATTGACCTGTTGTAAATTTTTATACATATTCTGTCAGGTAAATAAAATATTTCACCCAAATCACTGATCACATTGAATCAAAAGTGAACTTTTGCGCCAGGTGTCTAACAATGTATTACATTCCTTCCGGCCAACAAAAGAAAAATTTACCAAAAATATTTCTAAACCATCAATTTTTTTTTGAAGCGGGAGGACCTGCCAAGCACATGAAATATATAAAAACATATAACACACTCAAGAATATCTATACCCACATAAAACACATACAAAAAATTCATAACCTTCATGAAATACATTAAAAAAAATTCACAATATATCTAGGGCTCTGTCCTGCTAACTATCCGAATTCACCACCTCAAAATCCATTACTAAAAACTCAAAATATGCACAATACACACCAACCCTTTCAAAAAATACACTAAAACAGTTGTTTTTTCCCAAAATACACATTAACTACACTAAATCCCCAAAATAATATGTACAAGAATAAAACGGGCCCTACGCACCATCAAAATCTAGAATGTTATTAATAAATCTCAGACACAATTAATGATCTCGGTATGGAATTGGCAATTGCTGATGCAAAAAAAATATTGTACCATTAATTTTTTTTAATGTATATTGAACTGCGAAAAATTTCTGAAAACGATCGGAAACTAACAATGATCTTAAATAACTATTAACCATTCTCAGTGAAATTTCAAAACATAAATATCCCTAGAAAGAAAACAAATTTCCAATCTGCTGTTTGCGAGCAATTCTTCGATCGAAATTGGATCGATCATAGGATCATCCATGCCGGGGCCCCATTTATGCAACACAATCTTTTCGTTGAATTTCCGGGATTCACATTGGATCCAAATTGCAAGACAGCAAAATGAAAAACAAAGAAGTTTCCACAAAAATTTATTTTTTTGTGTTTTTTGTTGAAGTGTTTTCGTGGTCCAAGCTTTTTCATTTGCTCATGCAAAATACTGGATGTGGTGTATTCTTTCCCTCAATGCTTCACCGATTCACATATTGAATAATGACGTCTGTAATATGCAAGTTATGCAGTATATAAACTTGCATATCTTTCTTTTTTGCCCACAGAAAAACTACACTTTCTCTGTGAGCAATACTGGGATCCAGGGCTACAGAGAAGCAGGTGTAGCTACATCAATGGCTGATCAAATTTTACTTTCTTATTTCTTGATATGTTTGACTGTAGACTGACTCATTGACACCATAATAACAGGAAACTGCAGCAGTGAAGAAATTTTATAAATGTTTATTTAACATGTACAACTTATATTTTGTTTCCATACGAGAATTATTTCCATAACTGTTAAAAAAAACTGGGAAGAAGACTGCATATATGAAATCCACGAATACTAAGAGACAACTGCAATCAGTATAGTATAATTCACCTTTTTTCCCCTCAATTGCTGCTTAATAAAAATTATTGCAAATATGTGGTGATTAAGAAACTTAATGTATTTTCTAATGTGGATTTTTAATGTTTTTTTTTTGTTTTTAAATCCCTTTAGATTGTGTGCGAAAAGCGAGATGTGTTTGCTTCTGCTTGTGCTGTCGCTCGTGCTTTTCCTCTGTACAGTCGCAAATCCAAAGCTCAAGCTCAGAATTATACAGTTACTGTAGAGTTTGTCATTGTGAGCAGCAACAGTACCGAGCCGAAAATGAATCTCAGTGCTTCCGATGTGGAATGTATTAACACGGCAGTGAGAGGAGTACAGATGGCTGCCCGGATCGTTGACATGCCTTGCAGCGAAATGAACACAGATGCATTCTTAATGGTGAGGTTATTGACTGTTTTTCGTCATCGAAATATTATATTTGAACGATCTATACTTAGTCCAGTGAAATTAATAATTTAGAATATGATGATACAGTGAAATCTCTATACAACAATATTCTGGTCACCAAGAATAAAAATATAGTTTTAGAGGAATTATCATAGTGGAAGATATCGTTTTATGGAGAGGAGTTTAAGACTATATGCGATTCCAAAAATATATATTGTAGAGGAATTAATGGTTGCATCGAGTGTCATTGTCATGTCAGGTTTCACTTTCTGGCATTCAGCAATTCATTAGAAATTCCTTATAGGAATGTGGGCATACTGCATGTACAGTAAAGTCTTGATAATCCAAGGTAAATGGCAACAGATGCCTCAAATTACTGAAAACTTGGGTGATCCTAAAATTCATTGACAATGATGGGGGGGGGGGGACAGGAGTACTTACTCACATGATTTGCCCTTGATTCAATGGCTTAATTCATTATTCAACTGCTAAGATCTATAGCCTCTTTGTAAGGGAGGTAACAGGTGATCGAACCATGGGGCTTATAAAAGTTATTTTTTTCTCACTGTAAATTTACTATAAAAAGGTCTGTGAAATATCCTGCCTGGAGGTTCACTGATGACTCCCAGTCTAGGGATTAAGACCACTTCAGTCCCTGTCAAGACCCCTTTGGAAACAAAGGGGTTTCCAAATCACTCGTATTTGTAGAGGAAAAATTAAGCAAAACTCATTCTTGACTAAAAACTGATTTTCAAACGGAATTTCAATTTTTTTTTCAATTCGGATTATCCAGAACCTCTAAGTTTCAAGACTTGAATTATCGAGACTTGACTTTACAGTTTAGTTATAGATCTTAGTGATACATCTGACCATGAATAAAAATGTTAATAAAGGTATACAAAAAAGATATTTTATGCAATTTTCTCTCTCTCTCTAGGAGGTGTACAGAGTTGGCGAAGCTCTGGGAATAACTCCTCATATTATTTGTGGTGAGGAACTCAAAGAAAAAGGATTTGGAGGTAAACTAATCGTTCATAAGTGTTTAATCATGATAACATTTAACATAAGCTTCTCTTGCTCAATTATGGTTAATTTGTAGCAAGTCTTCCAATGAGAGGAAAATCTATTTTTTTTTTATTGTTCCTTCATACATTTCCTGTACTGTAAGGCTTGAGACAAATCCTAGGTATCACTGACTAGAAAATTGGTATTTGGCACCTAAAATTTTCTGATTTCATTACAGTGTATCTCCCAACATAGGATAAGGATAAAAAATCCCAGGAATGTTTAAAAAATATTATTTAGGATCGTTTTTCTCGAGAACAAAATCATACTTGACTCCTGAGAAATTTGGCTTGTGCCCACATTTTTAATTTTTTTTGTCAAGCCCTGCCATATTGTAAACTTTAAAAGTTGAGCATTTACCATTTTTACTTCAAATGTGAAAGACAGATGGCAGCACCAGAACATGAAACAAGTACAATTCTGACAACATGAATAGGTTAGGACCACACATACACTCAAAACATATTCTGGCGTGTGCAAGTTGCGTGTGACGATTAAGTAGTGGTAGTGTTTTTAAGTCTGACTTTTTATATGGCGCTATTATCTTCAATGCTATAAGGAAGTTTGATGAGTCAAACTAACGATAACTCTTTGAAGTTTTTCATTGGTTGTTGCTAATCAGACTAATCCATATTACACAGTATGTGTATGCGATAAGTTCCAAAATAATGAAGGGGGGGTTTGAACAAACTGTTCATAGACTGTTACTCTGTGGAATCTTTTCAATAAATTTAATGATTTTAATATTCTTGAAATTAGACTACACACCTGGTCCTGCATCAGTTTTCATCAATTTCATAAACTTGTTTGAGATTGTTTTAGAAATTTTTAAATTTTATAGACTACATAACATTTATTCTGTGAAGTTCTTTCTCTGTTGTATGTTTAATGCTATGTAATATTGATGACGTCTTTTTTCACATACACACACATGCTTTATCTTTTTTTCATAAGGTATCTATTCTGTTGGCAAAGCTGCACTTCATCCACCAGCACTTGCCGTACTTAGTCATACTCCACCTGATGCATCAGAGACTATTGCCTTAGTCGGAAAGGGAATTGTTTATGATACTGGTGGTCTCTGTATCAAGTCTAAGGTTAGTTTTTTTTTTTGTTCTGATACTTGAATAAGTCTATGTATAACTTTTTTTTTCAGCCATTGGTCATCTATTGTATTTCTAAAAAACAAAACAAAACCTTGTCTCTGTATGGAGGTACTTATTAGCTCCTTTACATTGAAATTCTTCCAACCATATAAATACTTTTCAGTCCTTTATTCTGGTTGAAACTATGAGCAGACAGTTCTGATCATTAAGTCAGAAGACTTAATGTCAGTACTTGGCATAAAGCTGAAATTGTTAAGTCTGTCTGCTTCTGTATGTCTGCTCTGTGTCACATATGTTCAGAAAAATACATACAATCAAGGCTCATTCAATAAACTCAAACTGACTTGTTTCTGTCGAGACTTGATCTGACTTCCTTCTAATGAACGATTAATTCATAAAATTAAAAATTTGTGAAGGGGAAAGATGTAAAAAATGACTATTGTTAGACCAGAAGACTAGTTCGTAAAAATGTTTGTTCATACATTCAAGGTTAGTGAAATCAAGCATCGACTGTATACAGTGAAAATCTTGTAAAACAATACCTTCAACAGGATTTAAGCTAGGGTCACATTTTGCGAAAAATGCGAAAGAAAATTGTAGAATGAGAAAGAAGTAGCCACTTTCGCACAAAAATGCTTACAGGAGGTACGAAATGAGTAAGACATCTAACCATCAATCATTACGTAGCATTGTAGCATTTTGCTAAAGCTTTTCCCCCAATTTTCGCTTTTTTGTGAAAGGAATTTTTTATCCAGCTTTAACCCTGACCTTCAATAACATTAATCATCTATATAACAATATTGTTCTCCAGTCCAGACACACATCTAATGATGTTAATATATTCTGTCTATAACAATGCTCTTTTCTGTGGCATAGCAAAGCTTTTTCAAGCCTGGTTTTGATTTGTTTTCTTCTTTCCAACAGACTAGCATGATTGGAATGAAGCGAGACTGTGGTGGAGCAGCTGCAATTCTGGAAGCCTTTTATGTTGCAGTTAAATTGGTAATTTTTAATGAAAGAATATTCTATATCTGATGCTCATCATTTTACTTTGTTTCTCTGAAAAGAATATTTTTCAAGAGCAAAAGAATTTTTTTTTAAATAACGCTTTGATATACACTTGGCCGTTGTGATAACTGGTTTACCTGACTTAACCATCATAATTTTTCAAATTATCTGTTACGATGATATTTAGACTTATTTGAATGCTTCTTTACTGAGATTAACAAGAAGCAGAATTATCAAGAATTGGCAACTCTAATCCAAACTGTTATACCTAGAGATTATAACACAAGCATGTGTTGTACATGAGTCCTATAGTTTTTTTTGTTGTTTTTTTTTGCGTTCATTATTTTACATATTCAATCTTGTTTTAACACTATTAATTCTTCTCTGGAAATATAATAATCTGACAAAAATGAAGGCACTAATTTAATGAATGTTATTTTAGGGATTTCGTAACAATCTCCATGCAGTTTTATGTATTGCCGAGAATTCTGTTGGACCAAAAGCCATGAGACCTGATGATATAATAACTATGTACTCTGGAAGGTACGAAAAAAATATTTAATTTTCAGTTTTTACAAGCTGTGATTGCTTAATAATTTTTAGCATGTATATTATAACCTTGATTATCTGATGTAATTAGGAGAAGCCTATTACTATTATATTGGTAAATCAAAATTCCTTGATAATCAAATGTGTTTTATATTTATTATAATCAAATATGACCAAATTGTCTTTATGTGCGATGCTAGACATTTTGATTGTCTGAAAAGTGTAATGTTTACAATTTCTTTGATCTGACTTCGCTCACTGTCTTTATCAAGAAATTTTTTAACCAGTGGTTCAAATCTGATCACCCAGTCATCTAGTTAGCATTTAAATATGATTTTTTGGATTATATATTCAGTGATTATCATTTTTAATTTTAATTATATGTGATCAGCACGTATTCCCAAGACATCTTTATGAACTGTCCAGGGAATTTTTCTGTAGAATATTTGAAGGGGGGATCAATGCGCTCTTGGCTTTGTTAAATTTCAAGCAATTTTTTTATTAGCCTTGAGATTATTTACTAATAAAAGTTTAAATATGATTTTAGAGAACGTTTTTTTATTATATATCTTTAAGAGCATGAGACTTGTTTTGAAAATTATCACTGTAATACAGGAACCTATTTATAATACACGGAAATCCCGATAAAGTGATAAAAAGTTTCTCTGGACCAAGAAAAACTACTCTTGTACAGGGATTATCATTATATAGGGAGGCAGCTTTTTAACATGGGACTACTTGCATTTCCAAACAAGAAAAATAAGACTGGGGAAAATATTGTTGCAGTGAGGTAGTGTAATCTCACTATAACTAGGTCAGTTCAATTTTTAGCAAACATGAGATGAATTTATAATCTGTATACACGTTATACCAAAACCCCACTATGGGAGTGGAGCCCAGTTGATTGGATGACTTTGAGAGCTACCCTACTTAATAATAAAATGTTAAGATTTCACACATTTCTCATTGTACCATAAAAGAAAAAATTATCAACTTTTTTTTTTCAATATTGGCTTCTATTTTGATTTAGAAATATTTTTTAAAATTTTAATTAGGACTGTAGAGGTGAATAATACTGATGCTGAAGGTCGCTTGGTCCTAGGTGATGGGGTGAGTTTGAATTTTGTTAGCCATGACTAGCAGTCTAATTTTTTTTTGCAAAAATTATAGAGTTTGGAATTGCTTTCAATATTATGAAGATATTTTGGCAATTGACTTTCAGGTGGCGTATGCTGAAAAAGATCTAAAAGCTTCCATCATCATTGACATGGCGACGCTAACGGGTGCTCAGGGTGCTGCAACCGGGAAGTACCATGCTGCTATTCTGACCAACAGCGAAGAATGGGAACAAGCTGTCATAAGGGCTGGTCAGATATCCGGTGATCTTGTCCACCCAGTTCCATACTGTCCAGAATTGCATTTTGCTGAATTTGGGAGTGCCATAGCTGACATGAAAAACTCTGTGGCTGTGAGTTTTTTTTGTTTCAGATGTTTAAATTTATACTAAGAGAGTTAATTTAATGGTTGCTGGTCCTCTTTTATATATCTACTAGCTATAATACCTGGTGCTGCCGGGTTTTCTTTAATGAGGCTTTTTGGATCACGTGACATCTTCCTCTTTCTTTGAGGGGCATGCAAACCGTATCTAAGTTAAGCAATATAGTGACTTCCTGCATGACTCATGAAATAAACAAATCTGGCATTAAAGAAACATAGAAAGTAATATTTTTTTCCTTTTTAAGGGGCGCTAAAAATTTTGATCTCCCTCCCCCTCCCCGCCTGAACTTCAAGTTATCCATCTGCCTCTTTCAGCTTTCAAAAATGCTTAATTAAAGCTGTGAATATGGAAACTAATTTTCATGCTAAGTAGGTCCAGCTAATTACTTCATATTTAATCTCCTGGGCTTCATATCTCAAAGCGAACTCAGTATTTAAAAAATCAAGAATTCTATACAATTTTTTAAATTATTGATGTGACAGAAAACCCCACCAAATTTCCGCATTTCTACAGTAAAATCGGCAAATTTAACACTGATTTCTATGAGGATCACCCTTTTCCTGACCCTCAAAAGCGATGCTGATGATGATTATGGCATCTATTCAAAAAGCCTCATTACTGGGAGTATTGAAAATGAGTTTTGCTGGCAGTTGCAATTCTTTTTCCTAGTTTACTCTCCTTCCCTATTGCCATGACCACTGAATCTTTATACAATGTAAAACAGTTATCTTCAACCTGTTGTTCGTGAGCACCCTAGTGCTCCCTGAAATACCCAGAGTTCTTGATGCTCATGTCCAATTCTATTCTCACGAGCACTTGATCAACGTTCCAATTAAACACCTTGGAGAAATTTTATTCAAGGATTGAAATCATTGCCATTTCGTGCATTCGTATGTTAAACTTGCCATAAGGGTGCTCTTCTTGTGATGATGGGTATAGGTAGTGCTCGCAACTGGAAATAGAAGACCTCTGATGTAAAACAATATCTGTCATGATCAAGCACATTCTATTACATTGGCCTCTGCCAACAATATTGTTCAAATAAATAAGTTACCTGAAACTGACCTTGCAGGGCCTTGTTGATTGTATACTGAAATTCCATAAAATATTTTGTATAAGTAAAAAAAAAAAGTTGTATTTTGCTGGTTTAATAATTGATTTTTGGTATCTTTGCTTGTATGTGTGCAGAAAGGAAGACTTAATTTAGTTCGATGCCACCCTTTTCTGAATAATTTTCTTAAAATTGAAAAAAATTCTATTAAATCTATTGTATATCTTTTTTTTTCCATCTTCAAAGATGAAAGTATTTCTCATTTTTGTAGCGAAAAATATAACTCATATTTCACTTAATTCTTCAGGATCGAAGCAATGCTCAAATATCTTGTGCTGGTCTCTTCGTTGGAATGCACATAGGCTTTGATTTCCCCGGTACTTGGATTCATATCGATATGGCTAGTCCATGTCATTGTGTGAGTAAAAATGATATCTTGAAGTTTGTCAATTAAGATCTATTTTCTTTTAAAATAAAGAGTTCTTCATTATAAAATTTTAATCGGCTCTTAATCGCAACAAGGTGAGCCAAATGAAATACTAACAAATAAATAGTACTAAGAAAAAATGTTAGTATCCCCTAATTAAATTAAGGATGGGAAAACTTTTTCATTCTTAGAAATATGTGTGGCCGACAAGAAGTTTTTATAGAAGATTAACAATGAATACATTTTTCATTCTCTACAGTTATCATTCTCATTACACCTCTACTATTTTTTTCTAATGATATGAGGGGCTAACAGTTCATACAACTGCACTTTATAGCTTGTTTAAATTTTTTGATTATCATAATTTCTAATTACATCCATAATTTTATACATTTTATCTTTGTTTTCATGTCATTTATAGCTGTTTGAGCTCTGTGCTTGGCAAATTACCATATTACCCTGCTGCCAGACAGCTCTGTCAAAATCATCTATAGCAGAAGGCCTCCATGTGAAGAGCTTTGACATCACTGAAGTCCATTTCACCGGCATTAATTGGATATAGGCCGATGCCTGCGATATCTTTACCTTTTTTGCAGTATATCCAATGACTGTAGTTGAAATGGACTTCTTCAGTGATGTCACGAGCTTCCATGTTTATAATGAGAGTAGGGAAGATGACTTTTTTTTACGTAAAATATATTTTTAATCCAAACGCTTATACATTTAACATTGAAGAATCTTACACATTCTGCTTCACATCTCAGAGAGAGAGATCTCAAAGCATTAAACATTTTTAAACTGAAAATCCCCTTCATAACGATGCCCCACTGATAATTGCCTGCGTAACTATATTACTCTTTGGCCCCGATGCAATTTTCATAATCTTAATATATTCCATCTATAATGATAACTCTTCTATAGTGATATTTTTCTCTGATCCCTCGAGTCGTTATATAGGAGTTTCACTGGAACGTTTTTATTTTTTGTAATAAATCAATGTACATTCTTTCAGGAATATTTGGCTGTTGTGATAGAAATATTCTTTTCATTGGTTTGTTAGTGCGAGCCAAACATCCTCAAAAATAATGTAATAAGGGAGAAATAGTGATGTTTTGTCTGCCGAAATGTACTTGAGAATATAATGTATTTTTTCTGGTTATGCCAATTCAAACCTTTAGAAAGAAAAGTCAGTTGTCTGAATTGAACTAGAGTCCTCTTGTGTGCATTCTGGGCAAGTGTGTTAACCTACACACGAGATCCACAACTTCTCTTTTCCATATAGCATGTATTACTAGCGTGATATGCTGAATGGAGACATTGAAGCCTTCTGTAATTACAGCAATTCTGTCCCAGGTGGCGACAGTATATAGAAATAAGGTTGATGGAATGAAATGATGATTGAATGGAAATGTAATGATAGTTGCATAAGTGAAATCTTTTTCATGGGGTTTTTTCGCATTAATTATTTCTGATCCTGAGGTGATTATTTTTTTATCTATCTTTTCAATAGGGAGAGAGAGCTACAGGGTATGGCGTGGCATTATTGCCTGTGCTGTTTGGTCACTCGTCCAGTAATCCACTACTGCAGTCTCTTTCCCCTTTTATTCCACAAAACGGACCAGACTTGGAAAATGCCAGCAAAAAGATGAGACTTGTATGACATTCGAGCCAGTTAGGAAAGTATTAAAGTCAAGCTCATAATGTTTCTTTATTACACGTTTGATGCAGATTCTGTAAATGTAAATGTATAATTTGTCATCCTGTTGTAGTAAAAAAGTGACAATCAGATCTGCTGTTCTTTCTCCCCACTCAACTTATTTCATGAAGAAAGAATAAAATTTTTTTTATAACTTCCGTGTACCTGCGGGTAAAAGAGAAAATGAAATTGGGTACAATTATAATTTTTTTTTTTGTGATCTAAATAATTCACGAATTATCACCGATTTGTACATTGTATTGGACAATAATTTTTTGTCATAATTTCATAATTTTTTTTCGATGCAAATTAATTCAAATTCCATAATTTTATCTTATATACTTGTATTTATACATCCCACTGACCGGTCTTTTATCTAATTATTTTTACGTTTTATATTTGATGTTTTTGTAGACATTGAATAGATGATGAAATTCCTGTTAAATTCAAATGTAATCTCAAATGTATGTTATTATCCTGTGTACAATTTGATTCTTAGCTGTTACTACTTGTATTTGAGAAGAAATTTTAAATTGACACTTTTTTTAAAATAATAACATTCTTATGTAAATGTTTCTTTGAGACTAAATAAAAGTTGTGTGATGCCAATATTTCTTATTTGCATTGCTGAATATTGTGTGTATGGGGATTTTAAGAAAATTAACCACAGTGCGATTTCACCGATAGGATTCACTGATGAAAATTCAGTTTGTCACCAGTGAGCGAGTGAAACTTACTGAATGAGTTACGAATAGGTGAGTAATTTTATGAATGAAGAATTGGTGATTAATCACATGAGTGACCCAGTGAGGGGACGAGTGCGTAACTGTATGAATAATAGATGAGAGCAATTGAGAGAGTTTTGTGACCATATGAAATGACCATAAAAGTGGCTCGCTCGAATTTTCCGGGTGAGAATTACTTGTGATGAATTTTCGTCACACACGGTGTATGTGAGGTTCCAGTTCATCAATATAGCAAATGTCTACCATGTATGTAAACAGTGGAACCTCCATCTCAAAACTAACAGGACCAAAAAAATTTTTTTGAAATAGTTTTCATGTAAATGAGAAAAATAAAAAAACGCAGACTTTAGAGCCAAATATTTTCGACTTTTTCCCAAAAAAGTCCTGGTGCCACAGATCTTTCTACATTGCATATAACCCAGGGCTCCCACTCGTCCTACTTTTTGGTAAAATGTGTTAATTTCTCGGTTTTGTCCTACTTTTCCTTTTGTTTTTTTACCAAATTCCATTGACAAAATTTGTGTAATTGATTTTAATTGAGCAGGAGATCATTGATATATTGCCAGATATTACAAATGCTGGAGAATGCAATTAATGATTCTGCCAAAGCAGAAATTGTATCATTTTTAAGGTAATTTGTGGGGGGGGGGGGGTTGTATGTGGACCATTTGGTTGATTAATTTTTCATTTGCTTAGTTTGAGGGTTCAACAAGTAGAGTAGTGGTTAAAAACTTATGTCTGGATGGAAAAATAATTTTTATTTATTACTTCTTAGTCTTGGACAGTAACTTTCATCATTCAAAATTATGGTGCAAATAGGTGAAACAACAGTTTGCATTTCAAAGCAGTTGGGTACATAAGCCTATTCTAGGTTTGGTGATTCTGATGCTACCCAATAGCATTCAGTTGTCTTCTGTATTTTTAAGGCATGAAGAGGCATAAACAATATTTACAATGTGCTCAGCAAAGAGCTAGAAATGGAAGTGCTTCATTTGTCAAAAATGATTAAAATGGCATTGAACAGTAAAATGTGAACAAAACAGAATTTAAAAAATAATGAACAACGCAGTAAAACTATCTGGTTCACCTTGCCTTATTTATGTCGGATCTTGTAATTTACACATTTTGCACTGCGCTTTTGAAAGTGGTCTCGAAAGAGCATCATTCTTAAAAAACATGTCTTCAAAATTTGCTGTGCATTGTCGAAAGGAGTTGACAAGCTCTGCACTTTGGAAGACTCCAAAAAAGAATGTAATATATATGAGGAGAGAGGGTAAAGAATTATCTGTGGTTGCTAGTGCACTGTTTTGGCCAAAAATTGGTTTTGTAACCGTCGTCAATTTGTTTTGGCTCTAGTTAATTCAAAATTAACTTTTTTAAATTATTTGAATTTTTTTTTCAAAAAAAATTATTTTAGGGATTTTTTTTCCATTATGCTATGATTATGTTGTCTAAGGGGGTTACCCTCCCCATCCTACTTTTTAGTCCTGCGTTTTCCTACTTTTTCGAGTGGGAGCCCTGAATATAACCAATTCTTGTCCGTTAGTGCTCTGATGAAATAGGTTTCTAGATTTCTATCACACTCTTGATGTTTTCATGCTTGTTTTTGATTTATCATTATGCTTTTTCAAACTTTGCTGCTACAGCTTCACTTAACAGAATTAATGCCTAAAAAACTAAAATTTTCATTTTGTTTTTCTAATGGGGGTTTGTAAGTTCGGGCTTTCCATCTATTTTTTTTTTTTTTTTTTTTTTTTTGCTTCAAATTTAAATGAATAGCATTTATTCCCCACTACAAGTGACATATAGCTAATTTTTTTAATCTTAGTTTCACTCGTATTTCTTTATTTAACATTTCTTGTAATGTGCCTGCGTTGAAAAGCATTAATCTTTTAAGTACACAAAATATAATCTAGATAAAATTACTAAATTACTATACGATTCCTCGAAACAAGTAAGCATTTTAATAAAAAGTGCCATTTGAAAACCTTTTTTGTATTTAGATATGCACAGGAGTCTGACACCTACACAACCGGAAGGACTCGTTGTAATCCATGTTGGAGTGGCAGAACAAGTTTATTGTTCTAAGTGTGACGTCAACTTGTTTAAAAAGCAGAATAGGGAACAAGCGATTGGCTGTAGCGATGGTACTGATGTCGCACTTCCCACGAAGATGACGGATAAGTCAGCCTAAAAAGTTAATGAGCCCTTGTCTTAAGCAAGTGGGCACGTTACATTGAAGCTTGTTCTGATGCCACCCAGTCTCTGAATCAGAGGTGTACAAGCTGCAGCCAAATGCACCCTGACAATGGGTTTCATCTGAAACGCAAAAGATTCTCCGAACAAATGCATCAATACCAACTCAAAATATACAGGTTGTGAATTAAGTCCTTAGACACCATTTATCTTTTGAACCGTTGATTACGGAAGCATATTTTCAATTAGAAAAATTAACCAAATAACATGTCCATTTCAGATGTCATTTAATAGGGGGTGTATTGTACACTAGGGGCTGTATTGAGGTAGAAAATTTAATTTTTTATACGGTCTCCCTGTCCTCTAACTTCCGATTAGAAAAATGTTGCCCTGTCTCTTCTGATCCGAACAAATGCTACGTTTCTAAGTGAGATTCACTGAGATATTCAAATTCGAAAAATGGAGGAAATTTGGGGGGGGGGGAACTGCATTAAATGCGGGTGAAATGATTTTTCCACTGTGGATATGAGAGCCCAGACAACATGATTGGTTCGATAAACCACAAGTGTTGATTTTGTGTTGCGGCTTTATCGAAGAATAAGTGTGGAGGCATTCTTTTTTAAATTACGCTTTCAGGAAACATTCTGGGAAAGATCTACTAGAAAGATGAAACACAAAATGATTCAAACAACAAAGAAATAATTTTAAAACAATGTCATAAATGAGCGTCTTTATTTTTAGAAATGGATTACCTTTTGGGTTTGATAATACAATTAAATACGATCTGGGCGAAAGGAACCGCCCAGATTATTTTCAGACAAAAAAGGTAAAAAATTAATTAGATCCTAAAAAAAAAAATTGAGAATCAGCTGATATTTCACTAAGATATTCTAGTACAACCCATTTTGTAGACAAAAATTCATATAAAAAATGAAATTTAAATTTATGAGAGTATAAGAGATTAGAATATGGAGATGCTAAGGAGTTTATGCACCACTTGCGCGTGCTGTAAAATATGCACAGCATATCCAAATTAGAGTTTCGCTCATGGATTTTTTAATTTCGGCAGACGTGATTTTCGCGCAGCGAGTTTAATTTTTTAATTCTAAAGCTGATAAACGTTCCGATTTTAATGTTTTAAATATTTGTGTGTCTTTCTTTACAATAGGGAGTTAATACCAATATGTAAGGTGTTTTCATAGTGTAAAAAAAGTCTTTTTTTTTTTCCTGGTTTTTTTTTTTTGGGTGATTTCCACTGGTTTTTAGCACAGATGACAAAATTGCTCCATTTCCAGGGTAAATTTGCCAACGCTGTTTTTATTTTTTAACGTATAAATGTTCGCTGAAGTTGTCATGTTTTACGATAGTTTTGAAGCATTTTCGCACATTATTAGTTAATAAAGCACTTGATAGAAAAAAAAGTGGCACACACACACACACATACATAAGGTATCCCTGTTGACTGTATCTGTGTGCTTATCAAATCCGTACGGGTATAACGAATATTTCCGTTGTTTCTTTCGACTTCGTTATAAGCGGGTCCGACTGATACGACAGAAAATATGTTTCTGCGGGCGAGAATTCGTATATTGTCTAGCCCGCGGACTGAAAAAGTGCACCCTACTCTAAATCTTCATAACTTAAAGTTCTCCAGTGGGGTAAGATCAAAGCGTAAAGTCTTTACGTCTTTAATACGCTTTGGGTGAGATGCATCTCTTCTCCTCCCCGAGTATAGTAGTGCCACTTGTTAACGGACGTAAGTGACATTGCCAATATGGAACGCAGGGGTGTCCTTATTTCAGAGTTTCCGAATCTAGTATGCGTTACATTAGCGTTCGCAGGAAAAGGGGTTCCCCACCAAGCCGAGATTTAGGTGTAGCAGTAGTCCCGTATTTCCCGGTATTTTCTATTTTTTTGGCCGTCCCGGCTTTTCACGTATTTTACACGAAGCCTACTTGAATATTTATTCTTTATTGAAATCAAAGATTGAAATTATTTTTCAAGTCATAAATGATGTTATATTATAATAATTACAGCTATAAATGAGAATATAAATCTCCCACATTTTTCTTGGTAAACTTTTTTTTTTTCGTGGAATTAATTTTAATCCACTGCAATTTGCAGTAATGCTTTATTTCCCGCCATTGTGACTTTTCCGTAACTTCAGCAGTATTTGGCAACTTTGTTCGGTTTTGGCGATAATTGGCGATGTCCCGTATTTTTCCGTATTTGGAATCGCAATTTTCCGTATTTCTCTCGAGGAAATATGGTCAGCCTAAGCAGTAGCACCACCCCGAAAAAAATATTCAATCACTTCGAGAAAATCGTGCGCGCTCTACTGATGCTTACGTTAACTGTGAAACTGAAAATATCAAATATTTGGACAAAACAAAAACTACTTCTTACCGCTCTCCAAGGTAAATTTTTCAACCGTTTTTTTTTCCACCCCCCCCCCATTATTGTAAAATACAATAAAAAAAAATGGACCAAGATAAAATATATATTTTTATTCTTGGCACGCCCCCTCCCACCGGAAAAAGTTGGAATTTGTAATGCTGTATTCACCTCAAAAATGCCAAATTCGCCTACGATTGGTGAGCTGCATTTTCGCGGAATGAGAAGAATGCTTATGAAATCTATATTTGTATATTTCCATTTTGAAATAATTCCTAAATTATTCTTCATAAATTCGGAATATCCAATTCTGGAACTGTTTTTGTAAATAAATTCTGAAATTATTCTTTTCGTTTATTCTGAACTTTTAATTTTCTGAATTTACGATTCACCTCGCATAGAATATGCAAAATCGGCAGTTTTAGGTGAAACAAAGAACACAGTTACAGAATTATTGGGGAGTGGCAAAAATCCTATTTACAGCTCTGCTGGGGGCACTGAAATTATTTTCGCACCGGGCCCAGAGTTCAGTAAGGGCGGCTTTGGATGGAAATTAAAGCAGCGCTTTATATCACAAGCATCGCATCGCTAGAGTATTTTAAACAAAGCAGATGTCCAACTACTAAAAAAATGGAACTGTGTGCCTTAATTTGCATATTTAGGGTGCCGCTGATGAGACTAACAGCTACATGCATATGACGAGCATACAAGAGGGCGAATCGAATACGATCATTTTGTAAAAAATTACAGCACGTTGTTGTTTAACGACTGAACCACGTTTCGTCGGTATGCTTTGCCAAGGGCATCTTTGGCGTTTTGATAAGTTCGAAGCAGCGATGTGTGAATGAAAGACGTTTGTCAAGATTACTTCAAAAGATTTGTCAGAAATTATGTTGCTTTGAAATTTGGGGGATCAACGAGTTTGGATTTGATTTCGAGCTCCGATATTTTTGTATAAGAATGAGCAAAAGATTTCTTAAAATAGTGAATAATGTGAATTCAAGTAATATTTATGCAAATTTATCTTCTACACAAAAATATCAAAAAGTATGGTACACCTCCCCTGCTGCTACTTATTGAATAAAAAAAAAATAAAACTATCCAATAATTTTTCCAAGGAAAGTTAGTTGGTTTCAAATCAATATGCAATATAAAAAAAACGAAAAAAAATGTTATGTATTATTTTACGCACCGAAATTCCTGTTACTATGTTTGCCGCAAAATCGGTCTTTTTAAGCATCAAAAACCTAAACTGGTATTTTGGTGCATAAAATTTACGCCAGTAAGCAGAGTTTTAAAAATAATTCACATCATAAATTTTACTCATTTTTATGCTGCACACCGGATTAAAACCAACTACCAATTTCATTTAGCCGCCTGGCAGTCCAGTGGTTAGGGAGCTAGCTTCTGACTACGCAGGTCTAGTTCGCGCATGGATGTCTACTAACAAATTCCCTGTGACAGATTGCAAAGATCTCTTGGGAATACGTACTGATCACATTAAAATTAGTTTTGTTTTTCATAGGTGGCAGCAGTAATCCCAGCGTAAATTTTTGTGTGTATTATAATGATGGAGCATAAAAGATTACACAAACTCCTGATGCCATCTACAGAAAATAACAATTGTATATCGCAATGGATTGTCTACCACAAAATATACTATACCATCCGTTGGTTTCAACTATATATTCATATTCGACTTGCCAAAAAATTTAATTCTCCGGCAAACAAAAAATATTGCGGCGCAGGAAATTCGTACAGTATCATACCATGCAGATTGTTCATTAGGGTGGATCGAAAAATCAAAATGTCGATAAAGGAATCGGCGTGGGGTGCGAAGTTGTCTTTTATATAAGCATATAAATGCAAAATTTTTTCAATTTTCAACTTCAATTTCTTCCGGTGCTCCAAGATATTTAAATATTTTCCAAAAAACGATTTTTATGCAAATTTTGAATAAAAAACTGAGTTAAATAATCGATTTCACAGGGAAAATAGAATAGGCAGAGAATGAAAAATCATTTGTTCATTAAATGTATAAAATTTAATATAGTAAAAGATGGAAGGAATGGTGAAAATATATTCATGCTATACCCAAGCAGTTAGAAGATGCATTCGCCTAGTGTCTGAGGCGTCGGAAAGTGTGTGTGGAGAGAGACGGCTTCGTATTGAATAGGGCAAAATCAGGAGCCATCATTTTGATGCCAAAAAGCATTAAAACACATTTAGAGAAATATGTAAAAAAAGCCATTATATAAATTCAATTTTTTTTAAGTCTTATGATCATTGCTTTTTTAAATTTATACTTTCATGTATTATAAATTATTTATAAGTTTATACTTTAATACCTACAAATACTCTGCAAAATTTAAACATTTTTCATTAATTTACAATTTTTAATACATTTTCTTAAAAGTGAATTTTCAACTTTTTGGGGCACTTGGGCCACCAGAAGATATGAATTTGAATTAAAAAATTATGCAAACTAATACACCCAAGAGAAACTTTCCCATTCCATGCCAAAAGTAATTTCGAAAAAATTTCCTATACTTTTCGGTCCACCCAATTGTTCATTTTCGTGCGAGCTGCCGGTCTTAAAACCACCAATTTCAATTATAAGTCTTGTATTTATTCGATAGGTGACAATATATATGGGGGTCCTAGCTCTACTATTATACATATATTTCCATCTCAACGCTATTTTTCACAAGTCCGAAGGTCAAGGCATTTTTCTCCCCCCATTAGTTTCCGAACCGGAGAAAAACCTCTCCCCCGGTCTGAATTGCTCACACAATTTCACTAGTCCGCAAGTTTAAAAGGGTTGGTGTGCACGCAAATTTTATGATTTTTTTTCTCAAAACTAAGTTTGTTTTTTTTAGATAAAGAACATTTTTTCGAACACCACTCATTCAAAATGTCTTGAAACTCTCAACACTGGTGTTACATACTTTAAACACGAGCTTTTAGGATTTTAAAATTGGTGGTTATTTATTCCTCGAATTTTAACTTCAGCACACACACAACATGCAACTTTTTAAAAAATCACTAAAATTTACCCATATTTTGTGGCATAAAAAATTTGCAAATAATTTTAATTAAAAAATTCGTGTTTTAAAGTATGTAACATCAGTGTTGAGACAGTTTCAAGACATTTGAATGGTGTTCGAAAAAAAAAAAAAATGTTCATCTTAAAAAAAAAAAGTTTGAGAAAAAAGCATTTTAGTGAAAATATTAGCATGTGTAATGCCTGCCAGCAGTTTATATTAAAATATATTTTTAGCACAGGTAGAACACAAAATTCACAGACGCAGAAAATTTCGTAGCATTTAAAAATGGAAAAATGTTTTCCTTGGAAAATTTGCGTTCACCACCCCCCCTTAAACATCGATTTAACCCTTACAGTGTCAATCCCGTGTTCTTAAAACGCTCTCATTCCGGCAAATCTTAGCCCAAATACCTTTGTAAAGTTTTCCTCTGATAACATGTTTTTTTCCCCATCCGTCCTGTCAATCAACTGCCAGTGGACGGAGTCTGCTTTTGTTCAGTCTGATAACAGAAGGGGAGAGAAACAGTTTTACTTTCTCTCTTCCAGGTAATATAGTATTATTGAGTACAGCATAAATAACAAAAAAGTTTCTTTTCCTAGCTTTTTATTGCGTTAGTGTGAAAGTATTTATCAGCTCGAAACAAAAAAAAAATCGTGAAAATAGGTGGCAATTTCTAGGTGGTTTAGTGATTTATACCGTGGCAGTTATATAATGAGGATAATTTTTTTTAAAACCGCTTATAAAGAGTTAAAAAATGTAATTCATGTCAAAAAACACGTGAACTAGAGTTTTTCAACCTGTGGTCCGCAGGATCAGTTTCTATTTACTATCATTGCATGAACGACGCATTTTGTGCTGTAAAATTGTAACTTATTTATGACCTATTGACCCTAGAGTTCCACGATTTCAAAAAGGTTAAGGAACCACTGATATAAAGGCGGACTTCATTAACGGTAAATGTTCAATTAATCATCCAACGGGAGCGCGTACGTATGAGATACGCACTCTTTTCCTTCGCTTATCTCCTACATACGCACACTTGCCGGAAGATTTTCCGTCTGCACAGTGCAGCAATAGGATAATTCGCTACAACAAATGAAAAACCAAGCTATTACTTTTAAGTAGCACATTCACCGGCACAGCCGTAATTCTTTTTAATTTCACAAGTATATAAACTGCAAAAAGCACTTTCACACAAAATTAATCTCGAAAAAAGTTCCAAAAAATGTGTGTATGTATATATAAACACTTGCAAAAGAAGTTCCCGTATAAAACACATTGGTACGACGAATAAACTCTTATATGCTGTCCGTATGGACATTGAAAAAGTGAAGAGAAAAATCAATTTATCACAAAAAACGGTTGTTTCTTCTTTTTCTTGCTGGTCTTTTCGTGCTGGTCACCATAATCACCACTTCAGATCCGCGTCCCGGTCCCGTAATTGGCTCCACCGACCTTCTCGACTTGGCTACGCAGATACTCGGTCGTCAGTTCGTCCGGCGACTCCACTTGCAGCTCCACCGCGAAGTTCTACATCCAAGACACAAGTAAACAATCCACATTAAGTACAGTAATTCTCGTAAGACGTCGAAATAAAAACTCGCAATTTTGAAAGTTTTGATCCCGGGATCGCAAGGATCGGAGTTCTCTCTCATACCTGTACGATCTGCTTGACGAGAGCCTTGTCGATGCTGACCCTCGCTCTCTTCAGGGGACTCACGGACGATCCGACCCACGTCAAAAGAACGAACTTTTTCCTCTTGCTCATCTCGTCTCCGGTGATGACACGGACGAATGCGAAGGCACGGTCATCGTCTGTGACAAATAAATAAGACATTGGTCAGAAGCAGAAACTCAAAATCAACTCAATTAAAAAGCCCCCCCGCCCCTCCAACTTGGAGATATTAAAAATCTATCTTTAGCCTGGAAACTGGATGACTCGAGTTACTCGTTCTTCCCAAGTTCTGACGCGTCTGTTAAGGCGCAAAACATGTTTTTTACATGACCTATTTCTCAAGCTATGGCTCTGTTTATCAGTTTCAATTCAGAATGTAACGCAATAAAAAGTTTTTAGTCAGGTTTACGTCCACCTCACCCACAGACGTCCGTATTTTGAGCGTCCTGCCTAACGTAAGGAGCATGAATAATCTCATCGCTGTCCGTCTGAAAAAAAAAGCGGCACAATTTTTTTTTTTTTTTGTTTAAAGTGACGTCTAATCATTCAAGTCAAGTAGTAGCGATTGGCTATAGTGATAAAACTGAGGTCATAATTCGCACAAAGATTACGGATAAGCTAGCCTGGGGTTTCAAAGAACCCTAGCCCAATCTGTAAATAGGTAAATAGATAAGGACCGAACAATCGCCCATGGACCGATGTCCATTTGAAGCAAGGTTTCACTAACATTATAGAGGTTGCTTATGCATAGCTAACAGGGCGTATGGCGTTTTCCTGGAGAACCGTTGATCCTAGACTTCGAATTGGAAAAAGTATCCAAATAACGTGTGTAGTACTCGGATATGTAATTCATGTTGCAAGGGACTATATAGTTATTAAAATAAAATAACTTTTTGTACAGTCCCTGTGTGCCCCAAAATCCAATAAGAAAGTTTTTTTGCCCTATTTTGAGGAAAAAGAAAATTCATCCCGCATTTAAGGCTGTTTTTTCTCAACTTTCCTTCGTTTGAGTTTGAATATCTGATATTACACTTAAAAACGTGGAATTTTCTTTGTCGTCCTCGGAGAAGTTAACTTTGTAATTGTGTTTCGGGGCACACACGGGGACGATATAAGTTAATCTTTATATTTTAATAATTATACAGCCCCTTGCAACGTGAATAAAATCCGAGTACTACGTTATCTGGATACTTTTTCCAATTGGATGTCTGCCTCTAGGATCAACGGTTCATCAGTGAAGTGCCATACGCCGTTAGCTATGCCTGTATACCAAGTTTAAGGTGACCTTGAAATCACTAGCGGACTCGCCGTCCTCCATTAATGTGCAATAAGGGAAGTCGCGCTTCTAATAAATCAAATTAAAATTACTCTAGAAAAGTTTCCAAAAACAATGAATCGAAAACTAATACATTCTAAGCTACGCTGAATCATTATTTCTAAGATCGAATGCGGCTTAAAGCGGTAATACTGACGTTACACTCCGCACACTAACGGCGGAGAAGTCAGCCTGGGGTTTCCAGTGGCTATAACTAACGCTTTCTATAGCAGAAAGTCTCCGCTCGAAGCTTTCGACGCCACTGAAGCCGTCCACTTCACCTGTAGCCATCGGATAAAGCTGGCCGACGTATGCGAAATCTTAACTCTTTTTTGCAGTACGTCAATGACTATAGACGACTTCAGTGACGTCACGAGCTTCACTCGGAGTCTTTCTGCTATAGGTGGTGTTGCTATAACTATAGCCTCTAGAACAGTGTTTCCCAAAGTGGGCAATATCGTCCCCAATGGGAGATGGAATAGTCCAGGGGGCGATGGAAGCTACGGATTTAACATAGGATCCTATGGGTTCTTCTGAGTTGGGGGCGACGAGATAAAATTTCTGAAGGGTGCGATGGAACAAAAAGTTTGGGAAACTATATGCTCTAGAACAGCGGTTCTCAACCGGGACTCCTTGTGCGCTCCTCAGGCCAGGGGATCCGCGAGACAAAGGTTGAGAACCGCTGCTCTAGAATATGGCTATATATCCTTATACAGTCGCCTTAGCTATAACCAACCTTTGTAACACGTCACTTTTTTTTTGGCCCTCGAATCAGTGATTTTACTTTGAGTTGATGATGGGTGATTCGAGTTATATCTGAGTGCCGACATCCAACCTCGGCTTTAAAATGGAGTAGGGCCAACCACGGCGTCCATGCAAATATGACAACCTTATCACTGGTGAAAAAGGTCCCTCTTCCGGTTCTATTGAACTTGCATAAAACCTCGTAAACATTTTTCTGAAGAAATAATGAATTGGTAAATGCCGGAAAAAAAACTGATGCCCCCATCACTTTACTGTCATAATTGGTGCAATTTATCAAATTTGTAAACCAAGGGTATCCCGGCACTTCCCGCGTTTACTCATGCGTCAAGACGGCCGTGACATTTGTTCGAGTTCCTCAAATAATCAAAAATTAATGATATTCAAAATACAAATCACCGGTTAATTTCTGCCGCAGGTCAGCAAGATCCATGCCCGAAGAATCGTGGATTATCTGGGTCCCTTCGTACAGGAATAAAACCCTGGAAAAGAAATTACGCAACAATTACACATAGTGCCAATCATAAAAAAAACCGAAACATTGTATAAATTCATAAGCGGCTAATACTAGAGCGAAAGGTGCAAGTTTGAAACATATTGAAAAGGAATAAATATATTAAGTTTGACGTCACACTGGTTAAAATACTGATAAGAAATTATAAATCCGGAAAAAAAGCAAGCTCTGAAAAAAAACATGGAGTTCAAGCGTTTGTTTGCATGTCAAAAACTAGTTTCAACTTGGAAGTCTTTCCGAATTGAACCCTTTCATTGAGGTTCGAACTGTGACCTCCGACCTCGGCTCAACCTCCTCTTCGCTCCACATGCGAAGGTCAATGTTGCCCATGTGGTTATTTCTTAGTTTTTTCTCTTTTACCGAGCGTACATCGATCTGAAGCAACTGGAGCGCAAAACCTCGATCGAGAAGGCAGCGCACGTATTAGGATAACCACAAGAAATAGGTTGGGGGGAAGGAAGGAATGTACGTATTTATCGAATCTTATTTAGAAGTTTTGTGTTAAGTGTTTAACGCTCTGTTGGGCTTCTTTGTCTATCAAGACGAGGTTGGAGAGAGAGAGACATTCCCCCTACAGTTGAGATTTGGATTCTCACATGTTCATCGCTAATTTCGGTGATACGAAGTTTGTGAAGGGTTGTATGTATTCTTAACTGAGGTTGTTTTAGTAGGCTCAAGCCCTGGGACGATTCCCATTTTTGTATACCAGTGGTTTTTCCCGGGGCCATATGCAGGGCCGTCTTAATAGCATCAGCCCCCCCCCCCCGGTGTTTGAGGCCCTTACCCCGGGAAAATTGTCGAAAATTTAAACCACTTCTCATTTTTGCGAGTCCTTCTCCTCTTCGGGCCAGTGTTTTTCTCCAAGTGTTCGTCGCGGCACCTAGGGGTGAGCTATGTTTATGCTTTGAAGTGGTTCTTTTATATCAGAAAACATCCAAATATGAATTGGGCAAGGGAACCACGGGTGACAAAAGTTTCAGAACCACTGAAGTAGAGCTTTAAAGTGAAATTTGGTGGGAAGAAAATGTTTATACTTAAAAAATCTAGCAGAGCTGCTCACGGAACCAGAGCCATATTAATCTACGAGCCCATGTGGGCATGGCAATGGGCTTCAGCCATAAGGGGGCCTACATGAGATCTAGTACTGTGATTTTTGAGTGCAAGTACGTGAATTTGTACGCTGTTACTTCTAGTATTGGAGTCCCAGAGAACCCATAATGTTGAAATGGTCATGCATAAAACTGCAAGCTCACTGAACTCTAATCCCGGGGTTGGCGCCGATCCAGGGTGATGTGTGTGGAGGGTCGATTGCAGATTCATTGGATCGCTCCATATTTTACATTCCTATTTTTCACATTTAATTCGGCTCTTGGGAGGGATGATCACGCACCTTCAGTGTCTGGCCCAGGATTCTAGAGATCGATCTTATTTTGGCAAAAAATTTTCGTTAATGAAAATTTAGTTATTAAATTTAATTCGATAGGTAGAAAGGGTCTATCGTACATGAGCCCCTGGATACGACGGGGGTGCGAAGAAAATTTTGCCCAAAGGGAGCCATGGGCTGTAAAAGGTTGAGAAACGCCGTTTTATACAATAAACTTACTACAGAGGGGGAAATCCTGGCCTGTGGGGGGGGGGGAGAGGCTGTTAAAGATAGCCATATGCTGACTTTATCCCACCATACAAAAAAAAAATTACGGTGAAACATGGGACATCGTCAATTTTTCGAAAAAAACTTCCAAAAGGTGAAAAAAATCGTTATTCTTATGGCTCAAATTTATTCATAAAAAATACCTTTGTGGATTTTGACGTGGCATCCCGGGTATTGAGAAGTATGAGCAGAAAAACTCGGGTAAGAGCTATAACTTGATCGCATGTGATCTTTTCCAATATTATATGTAGTGCGTAACAAATTCTTCACCACTGACGGCTGTCCTGACATCATTTGAAGAGGCCACGGGTGAAAATCAGTTGAAAGGGGGGAAGCCATCACGGGTCACCCAAGGGAATTCCACAAAGGTGTGGAAAAAAATTATGTAAAAAAATAAAGTATTTAAGGGGAAAAAAGTCACTTAGAATTCAGTAGAATGAACTATCTATAAACAACCCCCCCCCCCCCACGTCCCAAAGAAAGGATGACAGAGCTCTTATGTCAGGGGTGATCAGCCTTTTCCCACGAAGGTCACAAAGCCCTATACAGAGTATTCAGCACATTGTTTTTACATTTCTCCTACAAAACCTCACGGATCCTCTGATTAACTCTTTAAGCCGGGGGGGGGGGGCTCCAACTTTCCACTTGCTTCGCCCCTTAGCCTAATCAAAGCTCATCCGCCACTCCGCGGCGCCCCTGGCGAAAGTTGGCCGTGCACAGTTTGAGAACCCCTGCTTTAAGCGATTTTTAAAAATACTGATCCGCATTTTAACTGCTACATTGGAAATCACAACCTTCTAGGAAAAAAAACTGCCACCTACTAAATTCTCCCACCCCCACCACAAAAAAAAACAAGGGGGAGAGAAGTATCCTTTTATGTTATTTGTGCTGTACGCAATACATGTAACACTACCACCACGAAGGGAAAAGAACGTCTCTCCCCTTCTGTTATCACGCTTTGAACGCCTCGGGATTGGCGCTGAAAGGATTAAAAACCACAGCTATTGTTCGGAGATAAAATGTTTTACACTATAAATTTTTCAGAAATCCATTCGAGTATAAAATGCTGTCGTTCCTGGCTAAGATTGTGGGAGGGAGATAAGAAAATATGGTCCAAAGAGGGCCGTTGGAATATAGGCAAGCAGATTTGTATATGTTCGGCCAAAGTCCGAAATAGGCCCATTTGCGAGTTGGCCAGTCATTTCGCGTATTGATCAATTTCGCCATGAATTGAATGGCCAATATCCGGTCTTTCCTTAATTTCGGACTTTGGCCGGCTAGTTTGTTAAGTGGATTGAAGTGATCAGCCGTAAGCGGAAAAAAATACGGAATATATAAGCACAATATGGCATCTTTTTTTTTTTGTTTGACGTAACGGCAAGTTGCCGTCAAACCTAAACCGATAGGCAGTCTTACAATAGCACATCGAACTTTGGCAAGAGATCTACAGCCACTTCGTGAAATGGTCGGCCAAAATAAAAACCCTAATCATTACTAATAATCGGGCCCATGATGCTTTCAAGACAGCCCTAAGCATGGACCTTATAAGATCTCGTTAAGATTTTCGAGATTAAGCATGCTAATTGGTGTAACCAATCCTTTCTAATTAGGTAGGGAGACTCAAAAAAATCTATTTGCCCGGGGGTCCCATGATTCCGTCAAGTTGGCTCCGACTCTCGTACTCCCCGGAGTCGAGATGACCCTGGATCAGTGATTCCCAATTAGGAATAAATTTATTTCAAGGAGGGAATGTTTCGTGGGGGGGGGGGGGGGGGCAAATTGATAGAGTAGATTTAATACGTTATGGAAATAAAAATCAGTCATTTTCTAATATTTCGTGGAAACATCCCAAGGGCCCCCTGGTTCCTCCATCTCGTTATACGGCCTATGCAATTTTTGGAGTCCCTATTTTCAAGAAAAAAGTGATGCATGCGGAATATTGTTCAATAATTACGATCAGTTCGTTTTAATGCATGGGGGCTCATCCAGGCACGGATGGAGGCCGCAAGAGTATAGGGGCCCTTGTTCTAATGATAATGAGATTTGGTACTATTTTCAGGAGTAGGCTTAAAATGTGAATAAGAAATGGGCGCTTTCAGCAGAACGAGGGCTCCCAGAATATCACTTGGCCCGGGGGCTATCAAGACGGCCCTGGTGACACATGCAGCTTATGAAGAGTGGATTAGTTACGATTAGCCATTACAAGTGTACTTTTCAGGGGGGTTCATTTCAAGCAATGTTCGTCAAAGTCCCTCTCGCGCTTCTGGGGGGGAATCGCCAACCCCTCTGGAGGGCAGTGCCGTCTTAAGGCATGGGCCCACCCGGGCACGGCCCCGGGGCCTCAAGAGGAAAGGGGCCTCACAAAAATGAGATCTGGTAGAAATTTTAAAGAATTTGCCTGGTAGGGCCTCAGAAAAATCACTTGGCCAGGGGGCGCATGGTGCTCTTAAGACGGCCCTGCTGGAGGGTGTCGCATTTATTGCTCAATGAAGGAAGGGGGGAGCGGTTCATTTTTTAGACTATTCTGGGGAGCCGCGGATGAATAAAGTATGTGAACCACTGGCTTTAATGGAAGAGCACGGAGCCCGATTATATCAATCAAAAAAAGAACTTTGTTTAGAATCATTTCGCTCAAGGCTGAACGAACGGTTACGATTCGGAAGATCCCGAACTGTTTAAGTTCTCGTGTAATCTCGGAACAATTCGTAAACGCGACTTCACTGCTGTGGTGTGTGTGTCAAATGTTTCCCATGAGGTTTGACCTGCATCCGCAGGAAGGGTAAGGTGTTTCCGCATGATAAATCATAGAAAAGGAGTAGCATCCTTTTTCTAAAGATCGCCTCATTTCTGTCCTAGCGTTGAAAATGCAGGTTACGCGCTTCAATTGAAGCGAATTTCCACCTGCTCGAGGGCGAGATTAACTCCTGTCAACCGGACAAATATTGTTCAGAAACTGTTTCCTACAACTCGGTAAGTTTCCTGGTAACCAATCTCGCACCCGTGTGAACATAGGGCATCGATTTCTAAACCGTCACGCGACAAATTATTGTCGGTAGCTCTACACGAAATGCCGTCATTAATCGGTTTCAACCCGATGAAAATATTTCGGGACTCGTACAACAATTCTCTCTTCCTCCTCAACGACCTTTCACTCGAAAAATGCAGAATGGATGAATGGATTCAATCTTTGAATAGCTTCATATTTTATATATATTTCCAGATGATTACAGAAAGAACCTTTGGTTTGAGGGTGCCCTGGGAAGAAAGGCTGGCATAAGGAAGTCCTCACGTCTATGGGTCAAAGGTTTGGTCAAGCAGAAATTTTTGGGGAAAAAAGCCCAATTATGGGAGCCCTGGACAAATACCTCATTTTCCTAAGTTGAAATCTAAAAAATTAGATTTTAACCCGTTGACTGGGCAAATTGGAGATACGCTTCTTCCTGTGAACAGGCAAAAAATTCTTTCAGCAAAGATAGATGGCAATCTAACTCCGACGTTGCATAGATTTAATATAATCGGAGAAAGGAGGGAATGTAGTACAAACCTGCCAGGGAAAGGAAATAATGGAGTAGGTGCGGACTCAGTGATGCGGCGGGAGGGGCGATTTATTGTGTACGTTTGTTGTGTCTCGTCCCTTACTTGACACCTACTCTCACCTACTTTTCCCACGTAATTCGGCTCTTAGGAGGAATGATCGGAGAATGACCTTATTGATAAAATTAAAAAAGAAATTCATTATGAATTTAGTTCGTTCTGATGAAATTCAATTCAACAAGTAGAAATGGTCTCACTCCTGCTTGAAAGGGGAGGGGGCGGTGTAATACGAGCGAAGCCACGAGAAGGCAAATGTGGTCAAAAGAGAGGGGGCCTCATGGGATAAAAAAATTTGAAAACCACTGAGAGTAGAGTAACGGTGTCCAACCTTTACGAAGCCGCTGTGGTCATAGTGACGGACTCGCGTCGCGAGGTCCCGGTTCTAACCCCACAGTGGTGGTCGGCTAAAGTTGGTTTTCTGTGGTTCCCAACTTCAAGGCGCGAATGAGAGCCGATCTCTTTAAAAAGTCTTGCCACAGAGAGCAACAGACCTACAAACAATATTAATGTAATTCAATCATAACACATCACTTCACTTCTGAAATATAGATGGCGACACTGAAAAATCAAACACTACATACGCTCTCAGACTGTTATAGGTACACAGTTACACTTCCGGTACAACTCACTACGTAGTAAATCACCCATAGTGATAGATCTGAGTTGTACCAACACCACCTATAGAACAAGGCCTCCGCACGAAGCCTGTGACGTCAATAAAGACCATTTCTCCTATAGCCATTGGATATACTGCAAAAAAGGAGGTAAAGATATCGCATGCGTCGGCCTGATGTATCCAATGGCAATAGGTGAAATGGCCTTAAGTGACGGGACGAGGTTCGTGCGGAGGCCTTATTTAGGTGGTGTTGGTTGTACTCGGTTTGGAACTGAGCCGCAGGTCGTTCAAGTGCTCCGGAACTGTACCGCAGTGAACTTGTGAATATACCGTGGGTCACTTGAGATCTGGGAATGCGCCACAGGTCGCTTAACGACTTTGGGGTCATTCAAGTATTACGTCAGTATCGGGGGATTTCGGATTTGCTGACGGGGGGGGGGGGTTGAAGGTTGCTTACGTCATGAACCACCTCTTTTTGCAAATATGAAATATTCTAAGCTGCTGACGAAATTTTGCTGACCGGGGGCGGGGGACAGTGTTTTGCTGACAAGGGAAGGAGGGGGTCAAAAATGGCTGAAAACTTGCTTACGTAATACTTGAATGTCCCCTTTGGAACTGCAATACACATTGTGACCCGCAACAGTGCCACTGGCCACTTCAGTGATAAGAAAATGTGCCGCGGGTCACTCAAGTGGTCTGAGGTGCCGTAAGCCACTTAAGTGATTTGGAAATGTACCGCTTAGTTCATATTTACATATTTAGTTTTGAGGTTGAGGGGCCACATTTGGGCTGCGAGCCATGAGTTGAGCATTGTTAGTCCTCACCTTGTGTATGTGGGGATGGGGGGGGGGGGGGTGCATGCTTTTCGATGTTGACATACAGACTTCAACCGGAGAGCACTGTTTGGTCCTCGGGATCAAAAACTAACATCAACAAGGCTGCTCGGAAACATCAAAATAGCATAAAATTCCGAAGAGAAAGGGTGAACCACCATTTCGTAAAGAACGGAAAAAATAAAACGGCATCAAATGCCAAAATAAGAGAAATTCGCCAGGTATAGGGAATAACGGTACATATACGTGCGAGCAAGATTATAAATCAGCAACCGGTAACGTTATGCACGTAAAACCGAAACATATGCCGTGCGTCGAACCCAACTTGAACTGCAGGAATCGTAGGTTTTTTTTTTGGAGTACAGGTAAACAGGCTCAGCCGTTGTTCTAGTTCAAATGGGTTTATATAAAAGAGGAACAGCCTCGCAACGGTAAAGTTCATGTTTTTTCCTCCTCCTCTTCCAGTTGCGTAGCGCAGACGGGCAGTCACGTGATGTCGTGCGTATTCAAATGAAAATCGTCTCCTTGTCCGTAACATGTCAGAATAAATGCTTCGTAAATATACACATCATGTACAGTATAATTCCGTACCCCTCGCTCGTAATTCCAGGTACTATTACGCTTCGTCAGCGATACCCTTCTTGATCATTTCTCACAATTTTTAGAATCAACCACAGAACTTTCAATTTCTTCTCTTAGTAAAACATCTAGAATGACGGAACATTTTTTTAAAGTGAATCCCGCTTATAACGTTTCCCTGCTTGGTAAGACTTATTACTAGAGCCCGAATTATATGCACTAAAAAGTGGCAAAATATGCTCAATAAAATATGCAAATATGCACTTAAAAATGCTAAAATAAGCACTTGAAACCAAAATGCCCTTAAAATATCAAAATATGCATTAAACACTCCAGAATATGCATTAAACACTCCAGAATATGCACTAAAAATCTTGAAAAAATTGAAAATTTCGAAATATGTACAATGGGAACATATGCATTAAAAAATAACCAGGCAAAAAAAACCTTGTTTTTAAAATACAACTTTTATATTTTTTAAATGCATATGTATATAATAATCATTTACAAAAATATATTCCTCATATATACCCCCGCATATGCAAATAACTTCTACATATTTTTTAATTTTCAGGTTGTTGTACCTGCTCGATAATGAAAGTACTAATAGCAAAAGAATTTCGACTCAATGTCTTAAAAAAAAAAAAATTAACACTGACATATCTCTAGCCTTACAATAAAACTGTTTAATATTCGTAAAATACTTTAAATATTTTCACCTGCCGGGAAAAAAAATCGATGTTATGAAAAAATATTATGAACAATATTTGGCGATTGAGTGGGCTTAAACAAACCTTCAAAAATATACACTTATACTGAAAATTCTTTGATTTTATGCATTTATACAAATACAAATACAAATACAACGCCACAACAGGCAAAATGCCCAACGAGGTGGCTGATAAAAAGATGCCCATAAAAATATGGTTGTCATATGTTTCAAAAATACAGCAACCCAATTAAAAATGCAATTAACACAAATTACAAACAATATATACACATGATAAAATATTATACAATGCCCATAAAGAATACTTATGGTTGTCTTATTCTAAGAATGGATAGCTTCTCGATTTACCCCAACATGTTTATCGTATTTCTTTTTAAACGTGTCAATTGTGTTACAATTTACTACCTCCGGGGGTAAGCTATTCCATTTATTAACAACCCTATTGGAGAAAAATTCCCTGCGACACCATAACCTTGCATTGTCCCTCACCAATCGATACTGGTGTCCCCTTGTAAAAGCAGTCGATTGGCGGTGTACTAAAAGTTCATGGTCCATCCTATCCATCCCATTGAAAATTTTGAACACTTCGATCATATCTCCTCGACACCTGCGTTCATCCAATGTAAACATATTCAAAAAATGAAGTCTTTCTTCATAACTCAAGCCCTGTGTGCCAATAAGGACACGCGTAGCTCTTCTCTGCACCCCTTCAACCAAGTCTATGTCCCTCTGTAGGTATGGTCTCCAAAACCTTACAGCATACTCCAGTCCAGGACGAACTAAGCCTCGAAAAAGAGGAAGAATGACTTTAGGAGAAAGCGAAGAGACCTTTTTGAAAATGAGACCAAGCATTCTATTCGTAATATATATGATATGATATCGGATTTATATGCATTAATGCTAAAAAGTTCAAAATATGCATATAATCCGGGCTCTACTTATTACCATGGTGTGTCAACTCTTACTACAGCTCATCGAGATTTCCCGTTGAAAGAGTTTCGCCGCTTACAGCGTTTTTTTTCGAAAAACGTTATAAGCGACATTTGGATTTTCAAAATCAAGGGACATTGAAAGCCGAAAAAGAGGAAGTGTGGTAGAAATTTTAGGAAAAAAGGTGGCAAGGAAGAACAGAAATAATTCGGAAATGAGAAATTCAAAAACGGACTGGAGGAGGATACTATTTTTAGAGAAATGAGGCTGAAATTGTGAAAAAGTGGGAGCGGGGAAGAAAAGTTTAAAGGTATGGGTAGAGTGACCATATACATCCCGTATTTCAATGAACCGTCCCGACATTTTCTGCAACAATATTCCGTTTTTTAAACGGTTAACTTGAATTCGTTACTTTAATCAAAAAATGTCAACTCATAGTTGACATTGTTTGATTAAAGTAATGTTCCCCTTTTTTGTTTAACATTTTTTAGTAACATTTCCTTTGAATATTACACGTATTGGTAACAACACTTCGCGTGTCATACTCGGGGCCGTCTTAAGAGCGTTATTGGGTCCCGCGCCAAATGATTTTTCTGAGGCGCCCTATCGGACAAATTATCGGAAATGTTAACCAGATTTTATTTTTGCGAGGCCTGAGTGGATCTATGTCTCAAGATGGCACTGGTCATACTAACACACCAGTTCGACTTCCAAAAATTTAGTTTTCCTTCAGGCACGAGAGAGGCTTCCTGTTAGCTGTTAACATTACCTTTATCTAAATATCGTATGGAAAGAGCATTTTATATAGTTGTCAATAGCCCTAGCTATTTTTCAAGATTGAGATAGTGTTCCGGAAATGTAAAAAAAACCATGCAGTTTCACTGATGTACTCCAAAAAGAGCGATTTCATTAAACTGGTCGGCATGAAAAAATAAAACAATCGATTTTTGAGAAACAAATGACCAGAATTCTCGAATCACCACAAACGAACTTCAGATGATTTTTTTTCCCTTCAAATTTGAAGCCCCCCCCCCAAAACAGCTATTTGGAGTTTTTGAAATTTGTGCCATAATTGGCGATGTCCCGTATTTTCCGTTATTTACGAACCAGATTTCCTGTATTTTTCTCGATGTAATACGGACAGCCTTGGTACGAGTAAAAGTGTCAGTAAATAAATTTAGATATAACTGAGTGGATGGCTCAAATTCGTAAAAAGAAAGGGGGGGGGGGGAAGAGAAGCACAAGAGAAAAAAAATAAGCCCGAGGTGACCATGAAAAAGAAATTCGGAAAAGAGGGGAATAAATTCTAACGATAAGGGCCATGGGGAAATAAATTCGCAAATAGTGCAGGGAGAACCGGGCAGAAATTCGTGAAAAAGAAGTGCGCAAGGAGGAATAAATTGGGAAGAAAACGGGCAAGAGAAGGGGAATAAACTCGGAAGAAAACGGGCAAGAGAAGGGGAATAAACTCGGAAGAAAACGGGCAAGAGAAGGGGAATAAACTCGGAAGAAAACGGGCAAGAGAAGGGGAATAAACTCGGAAGAAAACGGGCAAGAGAAGGGGAATAAACTCGGAAGAAAACGGGCAAGAGAAGGGGAATAAACTCGGAAGAAAACGGGCAAGAGAAGAGGAATAAATTCTTCAGGATTAGGATGAAAGGAAAAAGCAATGCGGGCAAGAAATTCGGAAAAGTGGCATGGATGACGTAGGTCGTAATGACTTCAATACAATCACGTTTTTGTTGACCGAATTTAAACATGGACACGACCATATATCCCCAAACGCCCCAACTCAATGGATGGGGGGGGGGGGAGAATCAATCATAACAAATGCTTCCCCTCCCCTATTTTGTTAGAAAAGGCAGTGTTGGGGGACAACACAATTCCCCCCCCCCCTTTACCACCTTCACCGTTACTGTAAAAATCCACACAATTGCCATTTTCATCCTACATCGATAAGAGGCCCCAGATCAATCACTTACTGGAGCAGATCCTTCTTTAGAACGATACTTAAATGATGAGGAAATTGGTATAAATAGGTTTTGAGCCGATTCATCAACGTAAGATATTCATCAACATAAGACTAGCTCATCCTTTCAACACAGAGATGTTCATCAACAAGAACCTTGATCAATGAATCAGAATCACAAGTCGTTCCTCGTCTTGTTCCAATAAATTCGATAATAGCACTTCCTTGGTGCATACAACATGCGCACGTATAAAAATATTTGTATGCAATTTTTCGCGTGAATACAAACAAGTACGTGATCGGGAGCAATAAAATGGTTAATAAAATACAATTTTTTGATCGGAAAAATGATAAAGTTCATGGGCTTTTCTTCGATTTACATGGCCGCGTATTGCCAAAAAAAAAATGCAAATCTTGTACTAATGTCGAATACATCAAAGTTTGGCAATAAAAAAATTTTCCAATTCATCTCCGAGGTTCTTCCCGATGATTTCAGTGGTACCTATAGATTTTTCGATTGATGTTTTTTGCTTTTCACTCGATCTAATGATATCGCAATGGCTTTTCGTTGTTCGAGACCTATTTCGATCTCCCCCTTTGTTATGAGCTCATTTCAAAACCTTACTATAATTTCGATCCTTTAACTAGTGTTTCCCAAAGTGGGCAATATCGCCCCCTACGGGATGATTGAATGATTGAAGAATGCCCGGATACACACCCACAGCGTTGCGCAGCGGAAAGTTTGAGGCGGGGCTGCGTACAGCACGGTCTATGTTAACGGTAAACAATACAACGTTGCGTATCTCCGCTCTTGTTGGAGCGCGATCCACTGGGAGTAAGTACAAAGAAATTACACCCTAGTGGCGTGATTGTAAGATACTCGTTTACCACCGTGATGGTTGCTGTTGTCACGGTCCCAGGTTCAAACCCAGCGGAGAATATAGATATTTTCCCTAGCGAGCTTGAGGCGAGAACCGATAGATGGCGTTTTCATTTCCAACCCAACTCATCAATGGCAGTAAATAGCGATATGGCCAGAGTTGGTGTTTGGTGAAGTACATAGTGTAAAGAAATTGGCTCATTCATGCGCATTCCATTTGGACAGCGATGCGTGTCTGGCCAGCACCTTTTAGAGATAGAGGTGCTCAATCTGTAGGAAGTGTTGGTCTGGCGCGATCATAAGCTCTACGTGGAGCAAGCTTCTTGACCGTTCACACCTCGCTCTGCCTGAAGTTGTTCTGCACTATTTTGAGCAGATATCAGTTTTTTCCGCGAATCAGAGTGGCGTAACGCTGCGGTTATGGACTCAGCTTTATGTACGAACCTCATACCTTTGCTATTCGGCGTTCGTTGCTCTAACACAGCGTTTCTCAACTGGGGTTATGTTGAAGGAGGCATCCCTCTGATACCAGCTTCGTTGGGGCTTCTTAAAAGGCCACCGCAGTCCTTCCCCTCCTCATGAAATGAACTCCGCGTAATAAATGTCTAACAACGGAATTGGGCATTTTGCGGCCCGGTGAAGGAAACAATTTTGCACTTGTATAAAATACCTATACGGAAAAGGGGGAGGGCGTATGGTACGCCTTTTCGAGGGAAAGACTGACAGGGCTCCATCTTGAGGCTCCACTAGTTAGCCGACTCACCAGTTTTAAAATATTTCTCGCACTCTATAGAACCAGAATATTTATGTGGAAGCACTAAATGTGGGTAAAACGAGCCCATTTATCCTGTTTTCACCATTTTTTTAAATTAGTAGATATGTCACCCTTAGAAACGTGGATTTTTTTTGTTGCCATCAGAATAGACAGGGCAACAATCTAATTGGGTTTTTGGGTACAGGGTGTCCGTATTAAATTAAAAAAATTAACCTTTTATAACTACAACATGCATGTACCGGAGTTCATGTTATTTGGACACTTTAATTGGAAGTATGCTTCTAGGCATAGGCGTACGCAGGGGTCAGTTCTTCTGAAGGGGAGTTACGTTTCCTGCAAAACCCTAATCTCAAATTAAGGGGTTAGAACCCTAAAAACCCCTTTTGCGCACCAACGGTTCGCCAGTAAAATGTGGTGTGCTGGTAGCTACGTACCCTGCCCAAAAGCAAAATATGCCGAAATCAGTGCTACTGCTTAACAATCTGGAAGAATTTTAAGAAAAGTGCAGTGAAGAAACACTGGGAATTTTTACTCTACAGAACATTTCCAGTTAACCAAGGGCTCGTCACAGAAACTTGAAAAATATTCTGCTTTGGGGGCACCCATAACCCAAGATACTTTGCAAAGAACCCCCCCCCCCCTTTCAAGAGAAAATTGGACCATCCCTGCACGTTACCTTGAATTTCAAGTTGTTTTTAGGCTGTTTGTGGATTTTAGCCCGGTTTGACGGCTCGCTGCGTCTGCAACTTTCACATCAACCCGATTCTAGCGTAGCCCTAGTCCCCAATTAGTTCAGATTAGCGGGGGCTCTGCTGGGCATTACATGTTTAATTTTGATGCGATATCCACGACACCAGGTAAAAATCGCCGATAAACACCAATTCAAGTGAAATGAACTTCACAACTAATAACACGGCTTTGAATGTTCACCGTAGCATGCATGGCCTCTCTGGCAGTGCTGCTCCTTCGACAAGGATGCACGTACATATTATAATAATGCGGGATGAAGTTTATTAACATGTACCGTTCGGATATCGGCTCGTTACGCAAGTCTAGCGTGGAAAATGAAACAGGAAAACTCAGTCATAAGTGCTCGTGTTTTCGTTGTAATATGTCCCTTTCATGGTCCACAAGCATTTCGAGTTGTTTAATCGGCCCACTGAGTCTTCGTAAAATGGGACAATCGGCGACGCCGAGACGACGACGCTTTTCATTACGGCAAGTCAAGGCCGAATTCCAATTCTGGGACATCATCTCATTTCCTTCATTCAATTTTCACCGAAGGCGTCCAATTTAAAACTTGAAGTACGCAACAAAACGTGCATACGGGCAGTGGCGCCTTAACGAGAGCCAACCCCTCAAATCAAACAGTGCCACTTCCTGAATTTTAAACAGGTATTTTATAGCATGAGCATGTTTTTGTAATGTTCCTCAGAATTTAAATTTTTCTAGGGTGTATGCAGTAGGCCTTTTTGAATGCACCCCCTCCTCAAAAAATATAAATGAAGCTTAAAAGAGTGCTGTCCCTAAACTGTGGCCTTTTTAATAAGATTCTTTCTCTGCAGAGGCATTCCCGCCAAAATGAGAATCATTAGTTCAAGGGTCAATAAAATTGTTTCTACCCACTGCAGGCGTCGGAACCCGAAAGCTGAGGCTATTTGAGGCCACCTCCCCCCCCCCCAAAAAATTGGGCTTCAATAATTAAACATACAACGCGACCCTCTTCCCCCCCCCCCCTGCGAACAGGCACGAGTCCCGGATATACGGGACGACTGGCAACTTTCAGCCTCACAATGTTTTCTTCGTATCGGCACCTCCACTACCCACATCAAAAATTTAAGAAGAAAATTCAATACATTATATCAAGGGCCACAAATTCTAAAGGAAGCAAATGCCATGTTAATTGGATTCCAGGTCTGGTGACCCGAACGCTGGATCAGGAAGGGCACCGAGTTTGTTTTTCCCATTCAAAATTACGGAGGGGGGCGGTGCCAACACAGACACTGGCAACAGATTTCGTTTCTAGTTGCGGCCCTGCCACCCATATAATTTTAACGTGAATGAGAGTCAATTAAGCGACCTCTCTGGTCCAGGGGAGTACGACAAATCCGCTTGGACCCCCCCTCATATACGCTGCCATGGGGGAAAGGACCGTAGCCAATGACACAGACTTTTCCGAGATTTATATATACAGTATATATCTGTAAAATATATTTCCTATCTCTTTGCCATAGTGATAATTTTTGTGATTCAATTAATACTGTAACGTCACGAAACGATTTGCAAGTTGATTGCCCCCGTTCCAAGAAGCTTCTGAAAAAAGTGATCTGATTTAAAAGCTCTTTATTACATCAAACACATGGCGGAAAAACGAAATGTCGTCATCGCCTGTCGTTAAATATTGTGCGGAAGCTGGATCAACGTCAACAAGGATGACTGAAACCATCGTGAATCATAATATAACGGAATAGTTGCGCAAAAGTAAAAAAAAAAAAAAAGACATGTTCATCGACCCTGTTCACGTCGTCGAAAAGAACAGGAATAAATCTTCGTTAACACTGGACAACCATCGTTAACATCGGAAAACTTTTTTCCCACGATCCAGGAATGGACATTTCTCCGACATCATTGATTTGGGGACAATGTCTTCGACGAATTTGAACTCGGTCGTCATCAGCTCGAACGATCGGAGATTAATATCCATAATGGAATAAATGCCTCCTGTCCAGTTAGACAAAAGATTTTCCAGGGGTTTCTAGGTTGGGACACCCTTGGTGATTAAATTAGAATTTAAATTATCACGCTTTTCATTGCGGCAAATCAAGTCCGAATTTCAATTCTGGGGGGGGACATCATGCCCTTTCTTTCATTCAATTTTCACTGGCGGCGTTTAATTTAACATGTACCTCATGAATATATGTAGGGCCGCCCTTACCAGATGCGGCGACCGGAACAAAAATGATCGCGGGGGCCCTGCGAGCACCACAATTTTTTTTATCAACTGAGCCTAAAGGGAAAAATGAGATCTGTTGGTTCCCACTTCCAAAGAAAAAAATCTTATTCAGTATTAAAAAAAAATTTATGTAAAATGTTGATACATAAGTAAAAAAAGCACAGTAACAAAAAAAATTAAATATACTTAATTTTTTAATTTCAATAGAAATAATTTATAAATTAATATTTAGTACGACTCACTGCTGCTTATTTTCAAATGTTTTTCAACAAAACTTCAACTTAATTGTCTGATAAAAAATTTGGCGCAGTTTGACAAAATTAGTCCTTGCGCCAATAAATCCAAAATCCATTTTAAAAAATTTATTTTTCTTGCTTTCACACCAGCGAAGTCCCCTATTACATCATCTACAGGGCCGCAACTAGGGGGAGCAGGCGGGTCTCGTGCCCTAGACCCAAGGGGGAGCAAATTTCATTCTGAAACCTCTCCAACATTACAAGGGGGAGTCAAAATGCGTGCTTGCCCCAGCTGATCAAGCATCTAGTTGCGGCCCTGATCACCTACAAATATTTTATCCACGTTTGTTTCGACTAATAATGTCGCTAAAGATGACAGTCTTGACTACTTGCAGATCTTAAATAAGATTTTATTAATTTTAAGTGGAAAAGCTTTCCGCACTTTCCACTGTTACTGAAACAGTAAGCAGCATCCTATATGCTATAGTAGCATCCGGAAAATGATTTCGGATCTTGTTCATAACTTTAAAACGTATTGAATATCATCTGTTAATAACTCGTGAAGCGCTTTGGCGTCGAAGGATTCTACACCCAAAAAAATATGTGTACTATCAGTCATATTGTTAGTGGCTGAAATTCCGGGCTGAGGCTCCATTTCCTATGAAATATCACCCACATCTCTTTTTCTCTTTACCAGAAGACTGAATTGCTGGCTGTAGAAATTTTTGAAACGCACCAAGTTGTGTGTTAAGTTAGTTTTCGCTTTTCACTTTTTTTTTAGCCTTTTCACTACAAAATTTATATTTCCGAAATTTGTCACGCTCTCTTGATGGCCTCCCCGTCCCCGCGAAAAAAAAACCTAAATGAAGCTCAAGAGGACCTTAAAAGAATTTGTGGCCCCATCCGAACGGGTTGAAAACGGGTCTTTCATATTTTTTTTCTGCGGAGGTATTCCGCTTCAACGAGTATCGCTAGCCATGGCTCCCAAAAGAATGGCGCTGACTGGGCTCCTGCCCGGGGGTCTGATCTTGAATCAAGGCTGCAGCCAAAGCAAGGAAACCTGATTACCATCACCCATCCCTCTTCCCCTTGAAAATCGGGAAAAAAGTCGCACACGGAATCTATTTCAGGTTACAAGTTCTACTTGTTTGGTCTAGTGCAAACATCTTCAACCCATTGAACGCATCCAGAATGCTCGATACTTTTGTCCATTTCGTGCTCGCGAGCACTTGGTCAACGATGCAATTAAAAATATTGTACAAATTGCATTCAAGCATTGATATAAATTTTGATTTTGTTATTATATCTGATATTTGACATCCTTGATAATTTAAGGGGAAGACAGTTTTTTGGTAGTAGGAGAATTGAGATTCATAAAAGCATAAATTATCAAGTTATTGTTAATAAGTAACCCATTACTCATGAGAAGTGACCAATTCACTCATTATTCTTGCTTATGGCCTCATACCCGTGGCTCCTTTGTGCTAACTAACGATTTACTTGCCGTGACACACCTCGAGACACCACGCGACTAATCCGCCATCTTTGAGAGCAAGTGTGACATCAGTATTATCGCCATAGCCAATCGCTGTCCCTTGCCCTGCTTTTTTTTCAACAACTGTGGAGCGGCAAAATCAGTTTTTTGTTCAGAGGATGATAGTCCAGCCCACATTTCTAGGCGTCTTGCCAACGACGATCATCTCATGGAAGAAAAAAAAAAAACAGCTGCGCGGATAGTTGGGTAAATCAAAATTCCTCTATTAATCATTGTTTAGCCACACATCAATATCCTTGCTTGGCGCAAAGCACGACGCACACTCCGAGGAAACACTGATTTAACTCCTTCGCGTACAAGCTGTTGGCAACAAATTTGAACGATCTCTATTCGACAATTCGGCGATAAATCTGCGAATCTTGTCCTAAGAATTGAACCTAACCGCACGTAAGAAAGGGAAAGAAAAAAATGAAGAAAATCAGTATAATAGATAAAGTATACAGTATATCTCTCACCCTTCGTTCTTACGAGTATGAAGTAGAAAGATGCATTTTATGAGGGGAGGAGAGAATCGCAAACAATATAGAAAAACCTATCTCGGCTTCCAAACCTATATCCTTCCTGTAAAATCTGGGAGCCCCCCCCCACATACTCTCGCCAATATAGACGAATTAGAATCTATAAAAATGAAGCGGGCGGATTTATTTTAACTGTTGGTCATCCTCTGCCACTGAACTCAAGCGCCAACTCAATATGCAACCGCTTTTAACCCATCTCTCTCTCGATTATCTTTCCTTTTCAAAATCCCTCACAGCCATTTTCATATGAAGCTGGAGTTCGAAAATTGGAAGTGTCTATACTTTTCCAATAGAATTAATCATTCCCAAAAACTGAAACCCATTTTTTTTGCATCCACAGATTGTTTCAAATTTAGTTTCTCTCCTCGAACAATAACCGATTGGAACAACCTCCCATCAAACATTGATTGTACAACAGTCTCCTGTCAAACCTCATCGCATTCCCTTGGACAAGCAATATTGAATAAATAAAAACGGGAAGGGGAAGAAACTTCGGTTCATACGGCTACAATAAAGCTTCGCGATGACGAGGGATGAAAAAAAACAGAACTAGATTAAATTTATTCTACTGGCGTTCGGACGAAATATTTCGCCCGTGATCGTAAAGGTGGTTAATCAGTTCCCGAAAAAAAATTTATGGCTGCCGCCATTTGGTGGCACCCTCACACGTACAACGCACTGACTGGGACACCAGTCTGAAGATCAATGTCAATTTTTGTACGCAGGTTTTGACTAATTGAAAAAAAAAATTTAGGCGCCAACCAAGCTTTTTAGAACCAAAAAATTAATTTAATCTAAAAAAAAAATTACTAAAAAAAAATGTTTTTTCTTCTACTTTTCCTTTCCCATGCGTGATTAACGCATCAAAATCCAATTTTACTCCTCAAAATTTTGTGGAGCGAAAACACTCCTTCAAATTCAGGTATTTTTTCGTGTCATTTTTGTTTATAAAAAAAATGTCGCGCCAAAACAACCTTTTAAAATTTCGGACAGAAGTGAAATTACTCTTCAAAGTAATTTTTTTGGACAACCTTTAACAGGCCTTCAACGGTACAATTATTCAATCATTACTCTTCACTCACAGATTAGAAAATTTGATGGCAGACGGCAGCACTCTAGCATTACACACGCATGAGTGCATTTTAATTGAAAGTCGGAGCACTAAGCGTTCCGACTTCCTAGAGCAGGCATTCATCAAAATTCATCCGTAAGTTAATTCGTAAAATCTCAAGAATTCGACCGGCAAGTGCCTTAAGCCTCAGACCGACTAGTCCTAAAGATTGATATCAATGAAAAAAACAACTGAATATTAATTTTTTCAAACTATAAAGTTACTGGAAAATCATTGCAAAGGGCTCGCTCCAGGTTGTGGGAATCTTGGTAAGGCCCACGGTTCACGCATCTATTTATTGACAACCACTATTAAGAGAAATGTAGCAACACTATGTTGATATTCTGGCGTGTAAACAATGCTTAAAATAATTCACATCAACACCCGTGTAATCAATTACCGCATCTGTCGAGCCACATGTACAACATCTTTATTTCTATTGTTCTTTTCACTCGCCCAAAACAGATAAAAAAAAAGGGGCTCCACAATTGCGATAAGAGAATATAATAAAGATACACAAGATTTTCAAATTTTTTTTCTACCACAAAGCCTTTGACATAATATCCCTTATAAGGATAGATTTTGATATTTTTTATCAGTCATGAAAAACAAGGTTATATCATTTTCATCATGGCGAAAACATCCTCCCCATTAACAAAAGTTACAAAATCGCGCCACTATTTATATTGTCGTAATACAAAAAGTTTGCATTAAGTCCGTAGAAACTAAAAATGAATAAAAACCGGGAAAATAACCGAAATAAAACTGATTGCAAGGTTAGCATCGCTTGGTTTTGAGAATTTTAAGACGGGGGAAAAACAGCCGATAGATGGCGTGGCGCTGGTACGAGCGTTTTCGGTGGAAATATGCAAAAACGGGTATGAGAACTTGCGCTCCTAATCCACAGTTTCATATTCCCGTACGGGGCCGCTGAAATTGTTGGGGAAGAGGGAGTCCTTGAGATTCGGCCTTCCCTGGAAAAAGCCGACTCGGCCAGTCACAACCAGTTCACCGTTGTAAACCGTGTGGACCTGCTGTACTCTGCCGTTGCTGGATTTGTGACTCGCCTGCAATGTGCTTTTCCCTGTGGTTGTGGAACACATACTGGTGTAATAAACGATTTGGACGCATTCTGTTCGTTATGCGCGTATATTTTCTTTGAATTGTGTGTACGTAAGCGCCACCTATCGGCTGTTTTTTTTAGTTTTTTCCCTGGTAAGAAAATTTCCGTGACAGCGATGCTAACCCTGCAAACCGTTTATTTCGGTTATTTTTACGGTTTTTATTCATTTTTAAAGTTTCTACGGACTTTTGCCCACCCTGTATAAAGGTACTGTAACGGCCCGAACGCGAGGGGCGGTAGTTCGTAGTGGTTCGTGGCAAAGCCTCCTAGTAGTATATAGGAGGGAGGCTTTGTTCGTGGTCGTTAACACACAGCGGGGACCGAAATTTCCTTAGCGTAAGTCAGGGGTTAATTTTTTTTTTTTCAGCCACAACCCGAAGTTAACAATACGATCAGCTTCGCGACCCATGAGTGTTTTGTATTGAAAATGCAGTGCTTGCGTACGTATTATCCGTGACAGTTTGGCGTTTTTCGGCGACTTTGATATTTTGGTTTCCGGTAAGAATTACTGACCGGAAGTGAGATACTCCCCACCCCCAACTTGCACCTTCGATTTTTCGGATGATTTATTTAAATTTCTTATTTGTACTTGAAGCCGATACTTAGCGTCACGACATTATCCATTCTTTTCCACATTAAATATTAGAACGTTGAAATTTTTTTCGGCTTTCATACCACAAATTATCGCATACAGCTGTAAACCATACATGTTTTACTCAAGGTCCGAGGGCCAAATATGACCTCTTGGAGCCATTTGATGTGAGCGGCGAACTCAAACCTAATTTTGTGAAAAGGAATCAAGAGACACACTTCCAGATCACTTAATTTATCCGCAGTGCATTCCCAGATCTTTTAAGTGATTCTCGGCATACTTACAAATTATTTCAGTGACCTGGCGGAGCCTTGTAGAACATGTAAGTGGCACAGTTCCAGAGCACTTAAGCTACCCGTGGCACATTTAGAGATTACTCAAGTGGTTCGCTGTACATTCTCAGATCAGATAAGTGACCTGCAACATATCCCCAGATCACGTGAGGGGCCAGCGTCACATTTACATATCGTTTAAGTGACCCCCACATGGCATATTCAAAGATCACTCAAGTAGCCCGCGGCACGTTTTCACACCTATGACGTGGCCCGTATTCTGCAAAAGTTTGAGCACCCTTGTTGTAAACGGTGAAAATCACAGGGGGTTGCTGTAATTCACATTATTGCTGGTACCGTTACTGGCGGTTCATCTCCTTGGCACGGATAATACGTAAGCAAAAATGCTCAAATACTTTTTATAAAATGCTGTTTTTCGAAATTCAGTGGCGTAACAGGTGCAGAAATCGGCTTTCCTTGAGCTCGCAAAATGTTCCAGCCTCGTGGGTAGTTGATGAGAATTACTCGGCAGTAGGGGTTTAAAATATTAAAATAAAGGGCTCGTTCATGTTCAGAACCTTCTCGCGATGTCTGAGTAGCCAACTTGATTATTTCGACCAATCTAGTGCTTTTTAAACCGTGCCACCTACTACCACAGGGTTGCATTTTGTGGCCACATGGCGAAAAATGGTGGGGGTCATGAATTCAGGAGCATCTAGTAAGAAAAAAAAATCTCCTTTCGTCACTTGGTCATTATGCAGGGCTACAGCTGTCAGGGTTGAAACTCGAATATCAGTTGCGATCAATCCGATATTTACGGTCTCTTACACCCCCCCCCCCCCACAGTCAACTATTCTCAATTATTGTCATTTTTAACACTACGTTGAGGGAATGAGAGTATAGCTGACTAAATTTTTACCGAAAATTCGAGTAATATGCCCTTTAAATTCAGCTACGCTGTACAGCTGCACATGCTTAAATACAACCCGGGGCTTTGATACATCATCCACGGTTCAATAACATGGCAAAAAAAAAAAAAAATGGAGCAATCGAATATGAAACGATGCCAAAACGTGCGTTTGCATCCCTTAAATTCGCCGAACTCTTTTCTAAAAGCCAATCACACTCCGCCAACGCGTTACCCTTTTCCGAGTAAACTAATGGCACAAACATTCTCTCCCTTCCACCACATCCACAAAATTGATTTTTATTGTCTCTCCTCCTAGAAAGCGTTGCCACGGACCGTTCTACGAACTCGGCACAACTACACACCCGTTAAAATACGCGCTCGGAATGAGTGGGTAAAAAACTCCATAAACAGCACACGCGAAGACAAGCGCCATTTCAACAAAAAAATTCTATTCTATAACTGCTATCGACCCGTGCTCTCAATCTATTTGCACGCGAGGGCTAATTATACCACAGCCTCCCTCTCCTCCCTAAAAAAAAGGGCTATACAGTGCATCATAACCATTCATTGAATGGGATATGCAATTAATTAATACATGACTGATATATCCAAAAAGGCATCGGGATACTTAAAAAAAGCTTTGATCGTATTCAATTCGATGTCAGCCGTTTCTTTAAAATGAAAATAAAATTTTGGATCCTAGACATCAGCTGCTTCAATCTCCATCCATGGCCTCAGCAACAAGCGGGAGGAAGTGTCAGAGGAATGCGTGCCTGCACGCATCTCCAAGACATGGTTTGGTGGTGGCCAGACACATGGATCGATACGAAAAGATGGTGGAGAGGGAAAAATAGAAAAGATTGGGAGAAGCTTCGAAAAGGCACCACGCAGAAGGGAAGCTCTTATACAGTACAAGGACTTCATCCTTCCATGGTAGGAAGATTAATGTGGGGGGAAAAGGATGCTAAAACCCAACACAGGGCGACGTTAAGCCATTCGTCAAACAAGAGAAAGTACTGATTTAGGATTCCCGGGGAGGGGCGGTGGAAGCTTTGACTACCGAAATGAATTATAGATTAGATATTTCATTAAGGACGTCGAGGGATTCAAAAGCGATTTCAGGATCATTGAATGGTTCGAAACTTTAAAAGAAACGCGGCAGGGGGGGGGGGGGGGGAGTGGCGGCCCTAGGATTTGCGAAGATGCTGACAATTTTTCTTTATTATGAGGTTCGGAACTAAAAAAGAATTGCACTATTAGTCTGTTTCAGGTTAACTTTGCAGTGAAGAGAAAGGTAGAGAGTGTATTCCTTCGCCGCAAAATATAGTTCTCATATATCGGAGGTTTAAGATGAACCTTTATACATAATATTTCAATTTTTTCTATGATTTTGAAAAAAATATTGAAAAAAAGTCGTTTTGAACCGATGTTTACTTGTTTAAAATTTTTAAATTATAAAAAATATTGGTTACCATTATTAAAAATCCATAGCAACGGCAACGACACTCTGGCGCGATATCCTAGAAATTTTCCCGGCCAAAATCACTGTCGTGTTTTTTTTCGTTACACAATTATGTACTGTATATATACATTTTTTTTTCGTTATTTGGTTGAATTTTCCATAACGATACAATTTTTCATTCAGTTTTACATGCAGTTATAGGCTTACATAAAAACGAATATTCAATCAGTTTTATTTTCTCCTAAAAATAGGCTTCAGTGAGTTCAGATATTCACTCATAGATTACAAGAAGTGTTTCTCTTCCAGAAGAGTGCCGATACTATTGTGACTTGTGAGAGGCCCTCTATGGGTGCAGAAGTTTTGGTTATAGGTCCTCCTTTTTTTAATTATTTATTTTTTGCCATGTTTATGGGATAGTTTTAGTTTCCGATCACGGAGAGTGTTGACAGAGTCGCGACTTCCACTCGCACGAACGGACGCCATCTTCCACCCACCTGTTTCTCCTCATGCCCCTTGCCTATAGCGTCTCTTTAAATACAATAAATGAGTGGGGTGGGGGGGTCCACAGTGGTTTGGGCTTTCATCTGTTATGTGACAGTTGTGTCTTAATTTTCACCAGAGATAGCCACGCTAAAGTTCTCTGCTCTTCCATTCCTGAATACTATATTTTTGGTTTTTGAATATTCGTTGTAAACAAAACTCCATAAGAATAATCCGTAATAACCATGAGCAGCACATCTACCGTAACAAAAGACTAAAGCTGTCGGGAAAACAAGTGGCATCGACGTATATCATTCGGGGAAGGGGGGTAAGGTCGAACGACGGAAATTTCGGCAAGAAAAGTGAGTAGAAAAATTCTAAACTTTTCCGTATCATTATTATTATTTGGTGCTATCCCTCATTTGCACGTGAAAACAGAGTTAACCTGCTTCTTCTTAATTTATTTAACATTAATTTTTTCCATATAAATTGAAGAAAAAATTAAAAATCCCCAAGTTTTTGAGAGCCATGGTTAATATACAGTATTTTAAAATTGCACGTTGCTTTCATAATATTGTTTAGATTTTTTTTTGTAAATAAATTTCAGCTGAGGGAAGGGAAATATTGCAGAAAAATATGACTTTTTTGAAATTTTTAATGTTACTTACGGCACATCAATGAAGAGTAAGTGACACGCTGATAGAAGATATTTATTTTTTCTAAATTTTAAAACATTTTCTAATCAAAAAACAAAACAAATGATTTCAAAAACCTCACTTTAATTTCTGAAAGTATCGACAGTGGTTTGCTTTTAATTCTATAATTATTACTAATTTAACTGTGCAATTACGTTACACGTAAAAAATATTTTTCTCAGTGAGATTGGCGAGAATCGGCCATACCTTACCGAGGCCGCGCATCGATACATTGGTTAAGAGGCTTTCGTTCCCATAGCAACGAGTGATGCGGTTCCCTAGTAGCTTCCCCTTCACTGCAAAGTTAACCTGAAACGGACTATAGGGGAAAGTGGTTCTCAAACCTTTGTCACCCACACTGCTCCCTTGCCCAATTCACGGATCATCCGCGGCTACCCAGAACAGCATGATATAGATGTTTTCCCGTATAGAAAACCACTTCAAAGCATAAATAGGCACACAAATCAATATCCTCAGCTTACCGCGACGCCCCTGGCAAATGTTAGCAATGCCCCCAAGGAGCCGCGATGCACACATTGAGAAACACTGCACCAGGAAAAAGTGTTGGCCCCAGGAATTGCGAGGATGTAGACAATTTTTCTTCACGAGGCCCCCTATATTCTAGGTCCAAGGAAAAAAAAGGGGAAATTTTCGTCAGTTGCGAAAATGACGATTGTAAACACCACCCTTGTTCTTGTGAAAATCATTTCCAACATCGGCGAGGCTGTCTCGAATTGGACGCCTTGTTCTTGACTAACCAGTAATGCCCAGAGTCATGGCTAGAAACAGGATAGTGAAGGGGGGGGGGGCTACTTCCCAGGCAGCGACTTTAAAGTGGACGGCGAGGGATAAAAAGTAATTGCAGGATTAGTGTTGTTTATTTCACAACAATGACACTGTACGGTCATGTGGGCATCGTGCTGGACTTTCATCACGAGGATCCAGGTTCGAACCCCGCTGAAAGAACAGTGGTGATCAGCCGAAGTTAGTTTTCTGCGGTTTTCAAACTTCAAGTCGCGAACGCGAGCCAGTCTTCCATAATCAAAAGTCTCTCCGCAGAGAGCAGGCAAATCTATAGCACAATAACTATATGAAAATCCGAACACATTCACATTCTTTACTTAATATGGCAAACAAATGTCGGCATCAGCAGAACATGAAACACGTACGACTGACACGAATACGTTAGCGGCAACACACTCAGAACACTCATTTGACATGCACCGTTTCATTAATTCCGCAGAGGAATATGTACAAGCTGCATGTGCGTTTGATTTGAGTACTGTAGAGGTATTTCAAAACATGAAAAAACTTGGCATGGAACTATGGAATTTTACAGGAGAAGAGGGGGGGGGATTTTTGCCCTTCAGTCAAAAGTTCTGGTCATGCTTCTGCCCAGGAGCATCTTAACACGCTGCACTCGGAAGGGGGGGGGGGCTACGCGAATATTGCACGATGCTAATTACTATACAAGGTCATTGTCGCGTTGTATTTTTATTTGTATTTGTATTAGCGGTGCTCTGATGCATCAAGAGGTGTCCAGGTGATCCCATGCGTTAAGACAGCACATTCGTGCTTCTGTCACACTATGTTCAGGGCTATGTCCTTGGAAAAACCGTGGGAAATGGCATTTGAATGTTAACTTCCATAGATTAACATGGGTAATTTCCTTAAAATGTTTTGTAACGTGTTTTAATAGGGATACACATTGCGTTTCAGTCAAAACACTTAGATAGCTATGTAAGGTATCCAACCAGCTGATGAAAAAAAAAAACAGTAGCAGTTTGGACATTCGTGCTTCCAGAGTGCGGGGACGCGAAGATAGAATCTGTTTTTCAAGTCAGCTGGTTACCTAGTTAATTAACTAACAACACGTTTTAGTGGTTTTCTCTGGAAAATGTAGCTCTGAAATAAACGAAAAGAATTTTCAACATGCGAGACTCGCTTCAATAGGGAAGTTTCCCAAGTGTTATGCGTGAGAGCTTAACTTTTGAATAATGACAGTGGCATCGAGATCAGATAGGAAGGGGGATTCCGAAGAATGTGACACGGGAGCAAGCAACATCCCCACAGAAATCAAGAAAATCAAAATCCCGCGGGTCTAGACACTTCCGAAGCACCTGCTCAATCTTTTTTTTTGTGAATGGCGTATGAATACTAGTGATTTAAAAGGGGTGGTTGATGACATAAGAATCCTTCAAACCCCCTCTCCCCTTGTCATAAAAAGTCAGCAAATCGGAACACACCCCCCCCCCCAATGCTGACGTAATACTTGAATGACCCCTTTTTCGCGCATTTGCCATGCTCTGACAAACGTAAAAAGTAACTTATCGTTTAATGCGGGCCCTGTTTGGTTATATATATGCAAAATTTGGCGACGATCGATCTAAAATTGCAAATTTTGTATAAAGAAACACAGAAAATCAATTATATATAGATTAACCAATTTCTTGTCAATTTAAATGCTTTTTGAAGGGTAGCAACTCAAAATTTCTCTGGAAGAAATTTTTGTGCCGCCGCCGCCCCCCCCCCCCTATTTCCAAAGGTCAATCCTGCATACGCCCCTGGCCATTCCCCCCTTCCGCCTGCCGAACAAGGAGTTCAATGATCCATAACAAGACGATTCAACCGTCGACATAATAGTAGTCAAGCATGTTTTGGGTTATGATCTTGTCATCTTTAAAAAATATATATATTTAAAGACACGTTAACACAATAGATCATCGCCTAGAAAAAACATGATTGTTCTCATAGGCAAATATTTGACGATTTAAATCGGGCTTCGGTTCGTGGTGTTCAGTGAAGCACCCATGAGAAATCGATGTTCGGTGTTTTCATTTCACACTCACGAGGTATTTATTGATCGGCATCCATTGAAGTTGCGTTCATGAATAAGCATTGTGGCTCTCGTATCCTCATGTGGGGCGCATTGGGCAAATGCAAAATTTCATGTTCAATGACACATCCCAGGGGCTCTTTAGGTTCTTCGACCCAAACTTTTGTCACAGGGGCTCCTGAAATGGGTCGTAAAAATCTACTTGCAATCCAGAAGTAATGAAAAACAATTTCCTATTTAATGGAAAATGATTCGAGAATTAATGAAAGGCAATAAAAACTAAAAAAATAATTTCAAAATTAAAATTTAGAACTTATGAAAATTAATTTAAAAATCATTGAAGACTTTAAATAACCTGGCACACCGTTTCATTCGGGGCCCTGGGCTCAAGCCCTGTTGGCCTAATTGCTAAGCCACCATGGACTGGGTTTTACTGAGTTCGAAAACTAAACATTTTGTTAATCAAACATATTTAACAATAATTTTTAAATTAAAAATTTATCATGGGTCGCAAACTTGATCATGTTGATTTTGGGTCGCAGCTGAAAAAGTTTAGCGGGGATGTTGGTGCACGATCTTGGCTTCCCGTGCTTTCCTATGGGGAAAATCTCCATAATTTAAATAACATTAAAAACTTTTTCTCAAATTCCATAAATATTTTAATACGAGCTTTTTAGGATTTTAATCGTTGGTTATTTTTTTCTCGAATTTTGACTTCAACATGCGAATTTTTCAAAAATCTCCAGAATTTACCAATATTTTGTGCCATAAAAATCTTTTAAATAATGGTAATAAAAAAATGTTCATGCCAAAGTATATAACATCATAGTGTTGAGGGGCACATAAAATTTCAAGACATTTGAATGAGTGGTACTCGAAAAAATGCATCTTATTTAACAAAAAGAAAACTTAGTTTTGAGAAAAGGGCATGTCAGTGGAAAACATTAGCATGTGTAATGCCTGACAGCAGTTTGTATTAAAATATTTTAAAAATATTTCTAGCAGAGGTAGAACAAAAACTTGAACATAGACGCTGGAAAATTTCATAGTACAGCCGAATTCAGTTTTAACGAATACCGTTATAGCGAAAATCTCGTTTTAACGAACACTTTTCTAATCTCCCACATAAGTTTACATAGGAACAATTCTAGGTAACGTGGAATTCCTTTATAACGAAATTTCGTTATAACGAAGTAATTCTTTCGGTCTCTTGGCGTACGTTATAATGGGATTCGACTGTATTTAAAAATTGGAAAATCTGTTTCAGAAAATTTGCGTGCACCAATCCTCCTTAAGAACCGCTAGACTAACCACACATAATTTTCGACGAATACCGGACAATGTTTCCTATAATCGCTTCTCCAGCATTTTCATGCATAAGCTGTACTGAGGAATTCGATCATCGAATCGGAAGACCAATTCGATTTTTGTGAAGTATTCTACCAGGGCAACATCAAGGGGGGAGGGGTCCTAGCGCCCCAGCCGCTGGATGAGAAAGGACACTCAGTTGACTGTTTTCCGTTCGAAATTACGGGGTGGGGGGGGGGCGTAAAAATGCACAGTCCCCGATTTACAGAAAATTCGCAGCCAACGACAACACCGTTTTTTTTTTTGCCGTAATCGCGTGAGCTAGGGTTTTGTTTCCCCTCTTCATTCTCGAGCGCATCTGCATCTCGAATTTCATTCACATACGTAGATTTTTGCTGCCGCTAGGGGATAGTCTATCGGCAAAGTTATTCTATGATCACCCTGTACATAGCATAGTGAAGAAATATGGGAGAAGAAATCATAGGCGGAAATAGAGTTGGAAGTCTGGGGGGGGCACGTTCATTATTGCTGGGGCCCCACGATGTCAATTCATATATACATTAGATCAGTCAACTCCACCTTTGACGCTCGCCCCACGCACCCCCGTATCTCCGCCCATGGAAGAAATGGAGGGATAGTCCCGAGATGATTTGCATTTACGACTCGTTATGCTTAGCGGCGTCGGAGCTGCTACAAAGTAATTGTAACACGGAGCACAGTCACGACCTCCTAAAAATTACACAGGTTATCTAGGTGGTCGTGGCACAACACCCGTAAAGTCTAAAACACTTCCGATGCCCCTGGTTATTCTACTTGCATCAATACAACATGCCGTATCGGAATCGACATGAATTTAAATCAGACCGCGTCACGCAAGTGAGTAATCCAACGGTGATTCACCGGGGCCGTAACTACGTAGAAGTAGTTTGTTCTCTGCGGTCTTCAACTTCAGAAAGGATTTATATCAAATGAGCGCCCCCCCCCCCCCCGCAACCAACATTAGGGGCCCTTTAATTTTTTGTGCAGCAAAATATTGTGCTTTTGATATCGAAGGGCGTGTGTTCCAACAGGACCAGAGTCGAACAGGGGGGGGCGCGTGTTATATTCAAGAATATATAAATCTTCATTGATTCTACTTTTCATTGAATTTACGTGAATTCTGAAATTACCTCTCATCTCATTCTGAAAAATTATCCTTCATCTAATTATGAAATAGATTTTTTTCATTGAGGTTTTTGTCAGTGTTTCCAATAAATCCTGTAACCATGCTCCCCTCCAGGCAAGGGTGGGCTCCAGTCAGGGGGTTACCGGGATGTGTGACTCACGTAATTTAATGATTATTCAAGCTATAAATTCGCTATAGAAGGGCCCACTGAAGTTTTCGGCCTAGGGCCCCAGCAGCAGGATGTGGGGGAGGGTCATGCTTGGTACGTAAGCCTTTTCGTTGACGGGCCACACGCGGCCCGCTGGCCATGAATAGAAAAGACCGTATCTCTGCTTTTGGAGTTGTTCAAGCCACGCGAACATTAGGTCAACATGACAACTCAGTGAAATTCTACGCCCCTTTCGAGCATGTGTTTTTTTTTTTCAATTCTTTAATGAAAAATAAGAACAAAATGGATTTTAATGAGATAAATTCATACCAATTCGTGTCGGAAGCGTCATTCCTCACATCTTGGTAGGCATTGCACAGCGCCTCTTTATCCAGGTTGGTCGCCATCTCGTTGCTATTGCTCAGATGTGAATAATAATCAAAAAATCCGCCCTCCGTGAACGCGTCAGTCGCGTGTGTCTGTCTGTGTATTCGCAGAAAAATGAGGCGAAGAAAAAATAAGAACTAGGGAGGAGAGACGCGAGGAATTGTGGGGGGGAAAAAATGCGTCTAGGAAAAAGAGAAAAAATCGTCTGAGCGTCTTTCCTTCACAATAACAACAGCCAATACTGAATGACAACCCTCCTCACTGAGCTGTTTGTCTGTCTATTCGTCGATCTGTGTGCGTGAAATGTGCTGCTTGGCGACAAAAAAGGTGAGTCGTCTGCATGAAATCTCGCCAAAGTACATCGGAAGTTTTTTTTTTTTCCCTTGTGTGATTATTAATTTTTCTTGAATTTTGATTGGAGAGCGGTTTTTGGAAGGTGGTTCGTGGACCCGCAAAAGGTTGCCGAGGTGCAATGGCGTCTCAACTGGTAGAGCCATTACCTCCTAGAGGTTCTGTATCTAGGAGGTAATGGTAGAGGGGAATTCAGAATTAAGGAATATTGATGAGAGGGAATAACATAATCAAAAATTAATTAGATTGGAATTAAATTCAGAACAACAAATACACTCGGAGGGGGAAAAAAAATTAAGATTTCAGAAATAATGAAAATTTAAAATTAATGAACGAAAGGATTTAACAATCAATTTAAATTCAGACCCAATGGAAGAAATAGTTTATGAATCAATTTAAATTCAGAATAACAGAAAAATTCGGAATTGATGAACGAAATTATTTTAGAATTAGGGGTCATTCAAGTATTACGTCAGCGTCGATGTGGGGGAGAGGGGGTTTGCGATTTGCTGACTTTTGATGACGGGGGGGGGGGGGTTGGATGATGCTTACGTCATCAACCACCCATTTTGAAGATATGAAATATTCTTAATGGCATCTTATTCGGTGCGCCAAGAACGGAATAAAAACCTTTTGATAGTTATTGGGCACCTCCCTGAACTAACATTCTACCTATTGATAAGTCCCCTACAGAGCCACTTTAATGATCTCTAAATGTTTCACGAATCCTTTAAGTACTCTGGAAATGTTTCCGGGCCGCTTGAGTGTTCTGGAACTGTGCCATGCATCACTCAAGTGATCCGTAATTTTGCCGCGGATCACTTAAGTAATCTGGGAATGTTCCGTGGGTAACTTGAGTCATGTAGAACCGCACTGGGGGCCGCTTAAGTGCTCTAAAACTGTGCCACATGTCACTCAAGGGATCTCTAAATGTGCCATGGATCGTTTAAGTGTTCGGGAACTGTGTCGCGGGTTACTTAGGTGATTTTTGAATGTGAAAGTGATCTTTGAGGCCTACTTCAGTGAACTGAAAATGTGTCACGGGCCACTTAAATGCTCTGGAATTGTGCCACGGGTAATTTAAGCGATTTGTAAATGTGCCGCTTAGTTCATTTTTGCAAAATTAGGTTTGAGGGGGCGAGCCACATTAAATAACCTTCAGAGCCACATTTGGTCCGCGGGTCAAGGGTTTACCATATATGGCATAAAGGGTGGGTCGCAATGAATTTCTTAAAGAGAAACTTTGAGTTCTCACCCTTCAAATAGCATTGAAATTAACAGAAATCGATTATAATAACATATAAAGGTATTTTTTTCCACGCGAAATTTTAATTTTTTTTAAATATTTTTTGCATTAAAAATTTTTTTTTGTGTGTGTGTGTGTAGGGGGGGGGGGGAGGCGCACGAGTTCCCTATGCCCCCCAACCTTCCGCGTACGTTTCTGATCCCACCAATATGCGTTAGGAAGTAGGGGGCAGTGAAGACGAAACTTTGCTGACGGGGATGGGGTGGGGGTCAAAAATGACTAAAAATTTGCTTACGTAATACTTTAAAGACCCCTTATGAGCTTCGCGCGCAGGCCCTCTGCTATAGATGGTGTTGGCTACGCCCCTCCGTAAATACGCCAACGAAGGGCAATCCCAAATATAATTGACAATTTGGAATTTTCTTTTATCAGCTGAATCTGCTTATTCGATTTTTCCCTGACGAAAAAAAACTCAAAAATTTCCCTCAGAAAACCTCCGGAGAAAAGAAATATAATTGAGAAATCATAATCTTTCCGAATTTTTGTTTTTTGAGGTCCCCCCGCCCACAGAGCATTTCCCCGTGTGTGTGTGACTTTTGCCAAATATTTCCCCTGACTTTCGAGGTCGACTCGGAGAAAAACCTGCCTGTCAATGTTCTATTTTAATTTTGCTTTCGATGAATCAGTTCTTTGTTTCACCAAACGATATTTTACAAAATGTTGCCTATTAAACACTACTAAGGGTCCGCAGTATGTGTTTCAGTGGAGCTTCAATATAATCAGTGTGAAATACAGAAAAATCGTTCTACCGAAATGGGAAGGAGGGGTGGGGGTTCCGACAGAAACGTAAACATACAGTAGAAAGTCGTTATAAAGACCCTCCGATTGTCCCGTCAAAAACGGACGCTATATCAGAAGGGTTATTGGATTCGAAATCTGAGAAAGGAGGATGTGTGCGCGTGCTCCCTTTGTAACGTCATTTTTCCACAACAGAAGATTGTACTGGCCTTTTACAACAACAAAAAAGCAAAAACAGAAGAAAAAAAAACATATACCGATCCGTCCTCCTTCACTTATAATGAAGTGCTCCCACCGTCTGGTCAGTTTTATTGCTTTGCGGCTTTTGCCTGGAGCGTGACGAGGTTTCCTTCGGCCAAGAATCTTGTCCTTTGTTACATTTATTGGCATTTCTGGAAGCTTTCATAGCCTTGTTAAGGGCGTTTCACGGAACACGGGGGTTATTTCGAGGGCGATTGGTCGAAGCGTGTAAAGGCGTGGAAAAAACAATGCACCCACACACATACAAAAACTTCTCATATCAATGAAGAGATATATGTTTCAGAGTGAAAAAAAAAAAATTCCTTAGGGGAAAAAAAGAGAATAATTCCGTAAAAACCTGAAAAGGAGGGTAAAAGGGCGAATTCTCTGAAACGCAGGAGGACGATTAGAATGAAATGAAAAGGAGGACATCCCTCTTAAATGAGGACGTCTAGTAACCAATGTATCCGAAGGTCGTTAAATTGAAACACAGTGGTTAATCGTTGTGTGAAAACATTTACAACTTATCCTACCGATCGTTTCTCTATTACGTGGGTTCGACTGTATGTGCAACGACTTAAAGGAGGAAAGTGTTAAATCGAGATGCGATTGGCTATCGTGCATCAGTCAGGTTTTGACACATGCGGACGACGTCCGGACCCGCATGAACATTTCCTAGGTGCGGAGATTTTTCGGCTCGTCTGAAAGGCGCAGTATATTCCAATTGTTAAAACTTCTTCCGGACCCGCATCCGCTCCGTGTGAAAGGGCCCTAAGGCCGTCGATCCGGAAGCAAGCACCAATCATAAGGAAAATAGAGCAATTCTTCATAACGCATATAAAAACGCAAATCAATACAATGCCAATACTGGAATGCAACTTGTGTGAGGTTCAAATTCGAACTATTAGTTCAGCTCGTGAATGCCTCATGAGTGCGGGATCGAACATAGGTTATATAGCGAGTACCAGGAGGATGGAAATTTCTGGTTTAACCAAATTGATTGGAGATTGATTCTCTGCCGGGTGGCGTCCGAATTTTTGTTAGTTCTAGAATTATTTATTAATTTCAATCAATTCTGAATACGCCGATTTTTGTGTTCGTAGACATATTTTTCAGCATTTTCTGTGAATTTTGTGTATTTTTACTTCCTTCCCCAGGCGAGGATCCCGAGCAATGTCTTATTTTGGACTTCCCCCGCATCCTAAAATAGATGAATACGGCTCGAAAACCCCTAAAAAATGTTTAAGCCTCCAAAATCGTTGAAACGCCCACCTATGCCCGAGACTGACGAGAGTTAACTGCGCCAAATAATGCGCATCACTACGAGATGCGTGAAGTCCGTTTCACACGTGTCTCAATTTGCTTAAGGTTAAACTTGCTTAAAGGTGTCTCCTAACTACTTGCCTATAACCGGCGTCATTGAGTGATTTTCTTTAGGTTCCCCATAATGGATGGAATGGTAGGTTACGAGACAAGCAGTTAATCGGCTGTTCGCCAAAATTCATTTAGAGCCAGTACATCCACGTGAACACTCGTGCCAGGCAACCCCTGATCTTGAATTGAGGAAAAGCTGCGGCCATGAGGTCACAACTGGTTCCAGAGTTTGTAAAAGAAAAACAAAAAATTGGAAGTGGTCAAGATAAAGTAAAACTTGTTTATTATTAACTGAGGAAACTGTTAGGCCCCACTCAGTGTGGTACCAACAGTCCTCAGTTCAACAGTTTTTTCAATCATAACTGGAAATTTAAGAGACACTGACCACCATTGAATGAACTGTCATTGTGGCATCAATTTACTCTGGTAACATCAAATTCTATCCCCCATCTCTCTAATGCTGGGCCAACGCCAGCTGCGCTAAGCGATTCAGAACTGCGCAAGACCGATTTTGGAGGGGTGGCTACGCAAAATCGACCATTAAAATGGTCCGCACTGTGCTAGCCACACCTCAAAACCGGGTGGAAGCTGCGTAAGTGCGGATTCGGCTTAATATTGCAGCCATAAAAAAAATTATGAGGATACTCTGTATAGATACGGTATATGTGTTTATTACCCTGTGTTTATACGGTATATGCTACTGCCAAAACCCGAAGTTGGAAACTTCGCGAACTGGTCATTCCAGTTGACCCAGCCAATGTCTGAAATTCGGGCTCTTGCCTGCCCCATATGTATCGATCCTTATGATTCGGGGTTATCGCCACGCTGGCGAGTTTTAGTGTGTGATAATTATGGGCATAAGTAGCCATAGCTAACCACAATAATTATGGTTAGCTATGGCAACCCTAACGATCAACGGAATCTGAATATCGATATCTCGGTGATCTATATATAGGGACCGACATTGGCCGGATCAACTGCACGGGTCAATTCGTGAAGTGGCCAACTTCGGGCTTTGGCAATAACTTATACACTGAAGGGCTGGACACACATTGCGTTACATCTTACAGACACATCAAAAAGGATGGGGATGGGTGTATGTGGAAACCTTATTACATAATAAAAGCGACATGGGCCACCTCTCCTATTTAAGTGCAACAAACTAATAACCCTTTCTTTGCTACTAATGCGTCCATAAGCTACTCCAACTACACACTCTTCCTCATTCCTCAGACTATATTATTTCCTATTAATTGAATGAAAATTGCTATATAAATGAAAAAATTAACGAAAGTGAAAATAAGAATTTTTAATTGTCACATTCTGTACACAGTCCCGCATCACTTCAGTACAGAAAAGTAACGGAAGGAGCACAAAATAATTTTGCCTTCATTTCAGTCTACTGAATAACACAGTATTCAAAAAAACAAATACAAAAATTTATGTAGAATTTGTCTCAAGTGAATTCGCAAATGACGTGACACAATGGATGCATGGCAAGTTGTTTACTTCTTCCTCCTGAATCTATAAATGTAAGAAAAGTAATTTACACATATATTAATTAAAAAGAATCACTTTGTCCGAAACTATAGAAAATATTCACAATGAGATGGGGACAGATAACATAATTTATAATAAATACACCGACATATGTTTCGGCACTCATGGGTGCTGTTATCAAGGTGGAAAAAACGTTTTGTCCCAATAAAAATACTGAAGTGAAGGAAACAACTCTGACCACCACAGACCCTCTTTCATTCTGACCATGTTTTTCGTTGGGACAGAACGCGTTTTCCACCTTGATAATGGCACCCACGAGTGCCGAAACATATGTTGGTGTATTATAAATTGTTATTGTCCTCATCTCTGTGAATATTTTCTATAATTTACACATATGTGCACGTGACATTAGCAATTTGACAAGTTCATAAAAAAAAGTAAATGTCAATTTTGTCAATTTTAACATTACACAAATACCGTTAACCACCACCAAATTGAATCATTTTCACAGGATGGCATGTTTTGAGTTATAAAAACCAAAATTTCCAAGTCAAAACTGATGTCAGGTAATTTTTGCATGGTTTTGCAGCAGGGTATCTCAGTGTAGGCAACATTGCCCTCGGGGACAATTTGAGAAATGCAGTGTAAGGCTTGTTCAGTTGAATTATGGGCTGCTGCGTGCCCGTTGTGCTGGATTCTCATCATGAGGATCTAGGTTCAAGCCCCAATTGGCAGAAAGCGGTGATTGGCTAGAGATGGGGTTTTCTGCTGTTTTTCCGACTTCTGAGCATGAATGCTACAAGATAGTTCAAACATTTACCATATTCACTTCAAACTATGTAAGACAGATGGCAGCACCAGCAAGAACACGAAGCAAGCACATCTCTGACAACATAAATATGTTATAGAGCCATTCATATGCATACATTCACACAATATGTTCCTACAAGGGTGGGGCTCAGAGGGCTCCAGCAAAAGAGCCTCACAAGATGATTCTAATTATTTGTTTTCACAAGATAAATTTGCTATTGACGGAACCATGAAAAGTCTTGTTGGGGGCCAGCCCCTGTGGAGCCTACTACTAAACCACACATGAATCTCGTCCACATTCCTATGAGGAACTTCCAACAAATTGGTACATGTCGGAATTTGTGTGTCTCACTTGTGAACCTTTGTTTCTGTGTAATGCTTGTTATGTGTAGTGCTGCCACCTACCATCAATTTTTCCAATTATAAGTGAAGTATAATGATTGAAGATTTTACCATTGTAGGCCTGTTGCTCTCTGTGGTGAGACTTTTTAAAGGGAAGATCGGCTTGTATTCGCGCCTTGAAGTTGGAAGAACCACAGAAAACCAACTTCAGCCAACCAACAATGTGGCAACAGTGGAGTTTCTACCCGGGTCCTCGTGACCACCACAGAGGCTGTGGACCCTACTGCAGGATGTCGGAAAAAGGGCATGATTTCTGCAGATCAAGTATATAGTTGCAGTCCCGAGTTTACCAGGACTCCATCATCCACTGTAGTGATGGTCGGCTGAAGTTGGTTTTCAGTGGTTCCCAACTTCAAGGTGCAAATGCAAGCCGATCTCTCCATTAAAAAGTCTTGCCACACAGAGAAACAGGCCTACAACGATAAAAATCCAAACATTACACTTCATTCATAGTTCGAAAAATATGTGGTAGATGGCAGCACATTACACAGAAACAAGCTTCATGCTAGGTTCACAACACCGGCACACACATTCCAACATGTACCAATTTGTTAAAAGTTCCTCAGAGGAATATGGACGAGGTACATGTGTGGTTTAATAGTAGTCCTGAGTTTAATTCTTAAACTGCTTTAAATTTCTAAAGATGATGAGCATAGTAGCCTACTCAATCACTTGCCGATGATTTGTAATATGGAGGGGGGGGGGGGGAGAGGGAAGAAACAAGATTTTTTTCTTCAGCATATACAGAGGCGCAATTCTGACTATTTGTGCAGCCACAGGTTAAGCTTACATTTGGAAGTTTCAAGCAAACTTTTACTTTTCTTCTGAATCCATAGAAATATTACTTCTTTCACAACCAGAAATGAAAAACAGGTTCTTTCAGAACATTAAAAATTTACGTGAGAGGTGAAATAACTGCAGTTATAGAATAGCATGTGATATACAGGATGCATAGGTAACAGCACACATCTCAAATAACTGGCGAACTGTTAATCCTAGGGGTTATACTTATAATTAGAAAAAGTATCCAAATAACGTGTGGACCTCAGATACGTCATTCATATTGAAGGGGGGGGGGGGGTTATATATTTATTAAGATTAAAAAATTTAACTTTTTATACGGATACATCCTCAAAAACCCAATGAAAAAGTTGCCTCATATCTTCTGATGCCAACAAAAACAAAAAAAATTCTCACTTTCCTAAGTGCAATATTCGCAAAGATATTAGAATTCAAAAACGGAGAAAAGTTGGGAAAAGAACAGCATGAGAATGCTGTAAAAAGCATTTTATCCCCTTTTATCCTGTTTTTTTCCCCCAAACTTTTCTCTCAGTTTTTGAACTTGAACATTTCAGTGAATATTACACTTAGAAATGCGGGTTTTTTTTGGCATCAGGAGAGATAAGGCAACATTTCAATGGGGTTCTTGAGCACAGGGTGTCCGTATAGAAATTTTTTTATTTTAATAACTATACAACCCCTTGCAATATGAATGACATATCTGAGGTCCACACGCTATTTGGATACTTTTTCTAATTATAAGTATACCCCCCCTAGGATCAACAGTGTGCCAGTTATTTGAGGTGAATGCTGTTATCCCTTTTCCCATATATATATATATATATATATATATATATATATATGTCATTAACTACTAAAAATAAATTTCTCATCAATTATTATGCCCAACACCGCACACTCTGCATGGCCTAGGCGAATCAGTGTTAGGCAATCACTATTGAAATGGGTAGATTCACCTTAAGACATATACATAAATGTCGGCACGTGCTGTTATTTATTTTTTGAATTAGAAGTGAGTTTAATGTTAGATGGAATATATTCTGAAAATGCTGCTAGTCCACCGTAGCAAGAATTTTTTAACAGGAATATTGGCTTACATTTGTGCCTCCACGTTAAGAACTAACACAAGTAGTAACAAATCATTAAACAAAATCACAAGTTGTAGAAATTATGAGCAGACAAGTCACTGAACATAATTTCTAAAAATGCTTCTAATACACAATCAATGCCGCTTATTAGAATCACAGATGGTGTTATCATTAGGTTATCGTTAATACTTCTTTCCCAAAGTACAGAACAGACCACTATCATAACATGGGAAAAAAATTTGCTTCTAGTTATCACGACTTTGATTATGTAACAAATTTTTCTTTTATCAAAGTTTTCCTTTTTTATATTTTAGAGCTAAGGTGAACCAGACACATTTTTCTCCACAAGATATATCAACCTGCAGGACTATGTAGAAGGTCAGAAGGCTTCCTTGTTGACAAAAATTTCTGTACTCTGTTCACTGCGTCTCAATCGGGCCATAATAGCCACTATGATTCATGTATGTGTAATGTTCAGCTTTTACTATTTCTATAGTGAAGGCATGGTATAAGGTAAATAAAAAAACTAAATTTCTTCAGTTTGTGGTCAGTTTCTTTCAACTCTGACTACATTCACAGTTCCTCGGCTAGGAGACTTTCACAAGGGATCTATGAACGTACCATACATTATGGAAAGTATTGTAATTGATAGATATTCAGTTCCATTCAAACAGCTTACAATGGCTGAATAAAAAAAAAAAGAGGATTTCAACTTGAACGGGAAAAAAATCCTGTTTTAAAACAATATACAACAGAGAAAAAAATGGCACGATTGAACATTTTGCAATCAATTATGTGGGAAAGAAAATCTGAGTTGTCCATATCCCATACATCCTGTTTGTCCAAACAGACTGTATGGTCATCATACTTGAAACTGGGACTTTTTGGATATAGTTATCAATTGGTTATTGCTATCAGAAATATAAAGTCCCGATGTGATTACATGAAGCAGTGTGCACTGTACCAAATATCTGACCTTGATCGAAATACCAAGAATGTATTTCGATCTATCATCGAATGAAAGATGATCTAGCAAAAACAACAAACCTGCTTTTAGACTTGAATTTCCTGTTATTCTGTTTCTGTTTCTTTATTTTCATTCTTTTTTCCGTCTTCTCATGAGATGTTGCCCTAAGAAAGAGAAAAATTGACAATTTTAGTTAATGAAACGTATCTGTTCCGGTTGCAAATTAACGGATACATTGGGAAAGAAAAAAAAAACTAATCTTATTTTAAAGCTTTATTGTACACTAGCTACAATACCTGGTGCTGCCCGGGTTTTCTTCAATGAGGCTTTTTGGATCATGCGATATCTCCCTCTTTCTTTGAGGGACATGCAAACCGTGTCTAAGTTAACCAATATGGTGACGTCCTGCGCGACTCATGAAAGAAATAAATCTAAATTTAAAGAAACGTAGAAATGAATAGTCCCCCCCTTTTTTTTAATGGGTGTTAGGTATTTCGATTCCCTCCCCCTAAACTTCAAGTTATCTATTTTCTGCCTGTTTGAGCTTCCAAAAATGCTTAATTAAAGCTGTGGAATTTTTTCGATGCACTTTACGGGGCCCAAAACTAATTTTAAAAACATCCTAAACTATATGAATTTATGCAAATAAATATCAAAAGACAATACGGAGACATTAATTTTCATGCTTGAGAAGATGTAAATAAAAAGTTGAAATCAATGTTATTGCATGAATATCCAACTCAAAAGTAGATCCGGCAAATTATTCATATTTTTAATTTTCTGGGCTTCGTATCTCCAAGTGAATTCAATATTTCAAAAATCGAGAATTCAATTTAATTTTTAAAATTATTGATGTGGCAGGAACCCCCCCCCCCCCCCACTAAATTTCCGTATTTATGCAGTTAAATCGGCAATTTTAATACTGATTTCTATGAGGATCACCCTTTTCCTGACCCTCAAAGCGATGATGGTGATGATTATGACGTCTATTCAAAAAGCCTTATTACTGAGAGTATTGAAAATGTGGCAAACCATTATAAAGGCATAAACTATTATACATAACTGGCAGCATTAAAGAAGTGACAAACCATTGTAAAGACATAAACACGTCTGAAACTCATCGCTAGGGAACCACGGTAACCAAAGTAAGCGTTCGGAAAGTGATTGTTGAGACCCAAAAACCATTGTTGCTGGACAGTTTTTTGCCCATTTGGGGCGTTTGCCCTGGGCTGACGAAATTTTAAAGTAGCCTATCGTTCAAGTCGGGTCACATTTGGTATATATGCAAAATTTGGCGACGATTGATCTAAAATTGTAGATTTGTATAGAGAAAAAAAACACACACACACACACACACACACACACACACACACACACACACACACACACACACACACACACAGAGAATCAATTTTATATATATAGATATCATTATTAACATACCAAATTTTCATGGAAAAATAACAAAATTACTCTAACTTAATACACCCTCCTCAATGTGACACGAGCTTAATTTTTTTAGCTGCAAAATGCAAAAATATGCATTTTTCAATATTGTCACAGATGCATCCAGAGTAATATCTTAAATTCTGGACAAAAGAAAAAGTCATACTTACTGTAAATGCCAGCCTATCCAGTGGTAACTCAACTTACAAAACTGATTCATTTTTAAAATTTTTTGTATCATAAGAATTATGTATCCTGAACAAAATCATTTCATACACAGTGAAATCTTGATATAGCAATATTCCCGAAAAATTGATATGACCAAGAAAAAATATTAGTGATACAGACAACTTCATTAATGCTATGGGTAAAAAGGTGGCGCAAAATTTCATTGCTATTAAAAGGCTCACAGCACCTTGTCCTCGGAAGAATAAAAATAGGTGAGAGTTCGAACACCTATTTTGAGAGATATTAAGCAAGGTATAATAAGAAATTGTTGTAGCAGTTTCAAAATCTCTTTAAAAAATATTGTTATTGAGAGATTTATCATGTAAAGGATATTGTGAGTATTGATATAGCAAGGTTTGCTGTAATATAATTTGACCAGGGGCGGCTCCTGAAGGAGGTGTGAAGGCATGCGCCCCTCTTCAAAATTTCAAGTCATTAATTCTTCAAATGGATTTGATACCAACTTAACATCATTGAATTTTTTTTTCTCAATTGAATTTGATAGATTAGAGAGAGAGAGAGAGAGAAAAGACTTTCAGAACCACTGATTAGAACGTGTCCCATAAAATATGGGTCATATGGTAATTGTTTGGCGGTGCTTTCCATGGAGCTATGCATTCTTCATTATAGCATAATATACTAGAGTATAATATACCTTTTAAATTTAATATTGAAAGAAGAGTATGAATTTTCACAATTGCAAAAAACCATTGCGATCGCAACTGCTGAACCTAGATAATGATTTTTAATATTTTTAAGATATCGATTAGGCTCATTGCGCAAATTATTTGCGTTAATGCTGTGTTGATAGAGCACTATTATTTTTGTAACGCATAAATATACAGATAGTACGAAAAGTAATTTAATAAACAAAAATAAAAGTTTTCAATGCAACGCAATATTTTACAAATTTTAAATACTTGATTACGTATTTTCACTGATAGATATTAATGTATTTTTCAAAATCTGTCTCTTCCCCCCCCCCCCAAAATATCTGACCATGAGCCGCCACTGAATTTGGGATCCTATTAATCTGTTCCATAGTATAGTCTGACTGTGACTAGTCTTGATTTGTTCAAAGCATCTAATCCTATCTTTTCTTGAAGCACCCGAGTGGCGTGGTGGTAAGATGCTACTCTAACGCAGTGAAGGTTACAGTCAGGTCTCAGGTTCGAAATAGGGTGGGGGGGGGAGGGAATATAGATAACAAGAGATTTTCCCTCTAATGAGCTTGAGGTGAAAACCGATAGATGGAGCCTTTATTTCCAACCCAACTTGTTGACAACAGTTAATTGCAGTATAGCAATATGACCGCAGTTGATGTGTGATGAAGTAGTAGTAGCTTTTCTTGAATGAGGTTTATCTGATACATTTAATGTTACTTAGCTGCTTGCTCACAGCTAGTACATTTTTTTAGCAAATATTTTCCTCTCATAATTAATTGCAAGGGTATACTTTCGAGATTATAAGTTGAAAGTAGTCAAAAAAATCTTTAAAAAAAAATTAATTCACAATAAACATCCATGCTCCTTACTAAAAAGTAGAGATTTCACATATTTGAACCTTAAAAATTAAGAAAAATAGGAATGAATAATAAACATACTCGTATCTGAACTGTTTCACAGCCCTTTTGCTAGTATTCACAAGCTCATCATCAAAAGACTTTCTCTTCTTCCCGCCTGCGATAACAAAAAAAAGGTAAAGAAGAATCATTGAAAGAGAATATAAAAAAACATACAGTTGAACCTTGTTTTTACATGTCTCTCATTCATACAACTTTTACACATTATACCAGGGGTGGCCAAGCTTTTTCCAAGCTGTGCCACAATCAAGATTATTTTTGATGCGTATACCTTTCTATGAATTTGAACATGAAGACCATACATCCCGCTTTTCTCTCTGTTCCTGCAAAATATTGTTCGGCTGTCCTCTTATTTTAATAAAATGTTTAGTTTGCCACTTTTTGAGTTCTAAATTTTTTTTCATTTTGAGTCATAAATTTGATTATTGCAATGTAGATTGTGTATGTATGCATATCAATATAAATTCATCTTATCTTCACATAGGGGCACTGGAACCCAAGAACTCAGGGTGGGGGGAGGGGTTGGCTCACAAATAAACTTTGTAAGAGGGCTTACCCCCTTCCCCCAAGAATTTATGGATATACAATGCATGTCCCCCATGGGGGCGATCCTGGATCTCGTACGCCAGGGCTGTCCAGCATCAATGCCCAAAGATGAGAAACCAAACAGAAATGCACTGAATAGAAAATCATCACGTAGTTTTATTATTTACTAATTTTCCATTTAATTTATTTCCAATCAGTAATGGCACAGTGCCTACCTAACTAAATATAGGTTTGGCAACCCTACAAAACCATCATTATTAAGGATTATTTAAAAGTGGAGAGAATTTCTTTCTGATTGAAAAGCAGAATAGAATTTCATTAATTTTTGAAAAGCATTTGCATGCTGTTCCTGATACCATGGTGTACCACAGGTTGGCTACCCATGCTTTATATTTGACCTTAAGAAAAGGGTTCTACTGCAGGCATAATAAATCAATAATTTGATTGAAGAATTCAACTCGACAGGGAATATTCAACTATAATAACTGAAAAACTTAATACCTTTCTGAGTAAATTTTTGTTTTTTGTTTTGACGATCATCTTCTACTATTGTCCTTATCTTCTTTGGCTTCTGTTGTCTCTTGGCTAGCCTGGCTTGGTACTGGGCAGCCTTTTGAAGTTCCACAGACATTCGATCCTCGGTCTAAAAAACAAGTCATTTTATTAATGCCAGGATAGATGTTTCAAATAATGAAGACTTACTTAAAAGTGGATGGTTCAAAAACATTTGTGAATTCCATGTTTCTTTCTCAAGAAGTGATGCATCATGTTAAAAATAAAGTCATGTAAATAAAAAAAATTCAAATACAAAATTTCGGATATCAGAATAATTCTCTGCCAGTGACAAGAAAAGTGATTCATTTGTGTTTCAGAGACATGCTTAAAGGCTAGTTTCAATGTGTTCCAGCCTGTGAATAACAGGCCCAGATACAGAGAGGGATTTCCCCTCCCAAGAGTTGGATAATGCTGAAAAAAAATCAGTTGTCCTATAAAATATATACGGGACGATAATGCAAACCTACAAAATTGATCACCCCCCCCCCACCCTATATATCGATCTAGAGTACTCTTGGGGGATACTGTTTTAATCAAAGCCTTCAGTTAGGAGCAAGAACGATGTGAATACCACTGCATACAAAGGTTAAAAAATTGCTTATGTATTCATTTGCAAAATAATTTTGAAAAATAAGCATAATGATGATACCATACATCACCATGATAAAGTGTTCAATTCCATAACCTTGGTTTGCACATCTGTCAAAAAAATTATCTGCATCGTACTCACAAATTAGGTTTTTCGTGAAAAAAAAAATTATGACCAGCTCAGCTGTTACACGGACAGACATGACCGCTGACCCCTCAAAGAGACCATCTTGGAATTGTCTGTGCTTTTTTCCCAAAAGTATGGACGATCTCGAAGACGGTCAACTGTTACACAGTGAAACCTCTTATAAAGGGTACCTCTCACTATGAGACGACTTCAATGTTTTATAACCAGTCATCTGGAAAATCAATTTCTTTTTTCATTTTTAAAAGTTTAAGGCTAATAAAATATATTTTCCTGATTAAAATTTTTTATGAATACATTGAAACTGACTTCATCATGTTCTTGTTTTGAAATCATCAACAAGAAAAATATAATAGTTCAGATTACTAATTAGTTTTCAAAAATTGAAATAATTGAACCGAAAATAAGCATGACATATTATGCCGTTATAGTCAGATGAATGGACAAGGGTTCTTCTTATATTTTCCCAACTTTTTTTGTTCTCAGATTTTCAGAAATATGTCTTTTCATCTGCGTGTGTCTAGATGTTATTTTTTTCATGTTTATTCACATGCTTTGATAAATCTGTCGAAAATTGCAGAAAATGAAAAACACAATGTTGTCTCCAAGCAAGGTTATCATCATCAACCATTTTCAATCCACTGCTGGATGAAGGTCTCCTCCAAACTTTTCCATTTTACTCTGACTGATGCTTTTGCCATCCCGTTGACTCGCAAGGTATATGGCCTTGTTATTTGACCATATAGATATGGCCTTATTTGCTGCAGGCAAGTTTGAAAAATCAGTTTTGATATAAAAATACACAGAATGAATATTTTCCCCTACAGAAAATTTGACCAATGACACATCCATTCCTTGAAATTTTGGAATGTACAGATTATACACAGGAAATTGCAGTAGGTTGGAAAAGATGAAGATTGGTTGGAAGTAAATTAGAATTTGGTACATATATTGGTGGGATGCAGGAAAAAATATGCTCGACAGTTTAGTTTTCATTGAAAATATGTGAAGGGTAAGTGATGCTGCAATGGAGAGTTTGCTCATGTGTTCCCCTTTCCGAGTTTTTCTACAAGCAGAGTTTCGGAGCAACCTTACTTATACCCAATAAATCACCATATTATTAATAAGCCAACACGACAAAGAGAGGGTTGTCTAAAAAAATAATGGCTGATCCTTTAAAGAGGGTAGTGTAGTCTGAACTAGAGTAAACATGGGCAGGGATACGGGGGAGGGGGGAGCATCAAAGGTGGAGTAGACAGATCTAATGTATATGAGTATATACTCATATATATATATATATATATATATGAATTGACATCATCATCATCATCATGCCCCCAGCAATAATGACCGTGCACCCCCAGACTTCCAAGTCTATCTCCGCTTATGAGCGTGAATAATATTAAATGACTATATAATCTACAACAGCCACCTTCAACCGGTTGCTAGAGAGCACTTGATGCTCCAATTAAACAACTTGAACAAATTTCATTCAAGGATTGAAACCATCTTGATTTCATGTGTTCAAAACATTTATATAGTACATAGTATATCAAATTTGTCATAAGGGTGCTCTTCTCTTGATGACAGGTACACAAGCAGTGCTCAACACTAGAAAAAGGTTTAAGACCTCTGATCTACAACATCGGTTCTCAACCAGTGCTCTGCAGACCCCTTAGAGCTCAGTATGCACTTCCTAGGGGCTCTGCAGCCACTCCAAGGCAATAAAAAAATGTGAATCTGATAAATGAATAAATGAATTAAGAGACTTGTGTGGAGCTCTGCCATAGAAATTATATGCTAAAAAAAAGCTCTGTAGACAAAAAAGTTTGAGAACCACTGATCAACAACATAGCTGTTGAACAATCATAGCCGATAATTGACATGACAGACCAAAGATTCCTAGTAGCGTGAAATCATAAATGCTGCACAAAGAGAGAGGGAGAAAGTTGACATAAAAACATATACATAACGAGATAGTTTACTTAATCAGTTTATTCAAACTGAATGAAATATTAAGAACTTACGGTTGGTTTGACTCCCTTTTTCCTATCTTTCCCAGTACCTAAACGAAGTTCCTCTGTGAATAAGGATGCAATGTTAATATTTTTGAAATAAAGCACTATTAAACAATATAAAAAAGAATGTTAAAAAATTTGAATGTCAGACCAGGATTTTGGCAAGCTACTTAATATAACTTCTGTTATAATTAGTGCTGACTAATATTAAAGTCTACTGATAACATGAGCATGTGTCCGAACAACTGAATAAAACGTTCATGAAGTGTCCAGTTGCTTTTGCAGTTAAAACAACTCTCTCCGCAGAGAGGAGAAGCAGGATTTCAACATTATATCCACATAACACGAAAATTCAAGCATTTGCCATCTTTACTTCAAGGTAGGGAAGATAGGTGGCAGTACCAGCAAGAACACAAAACAAGCACAACTCTGACATCACATAAATATGTTGAGGCCACACGCACTCACAACACACATTCCAGCATGCATCGATTCGGTAGAAATTTTGCAAAGGAATGAGTATGAGGTGCATATGCGGCTAAGTAGAAGTAGTCAAAAAAAATAAATTTTATACTTAAACACTTGAATGCCTAATGTGCCATATCTTTGGCAAATCTTGAGTTTCAAAAATCTGATATATAGGATTTTCCTCTGAGCTATAGCACATTTATGACTTTTTGTGAATTTGAGGTCTCTCATCGTGCCGTTTCAAAAATTTCAATTAGTTCTTATATAGTCAGTCTTACAAAATTTCAAAAAGGTGCTCTAGGCGTAACAAAAACTTTGGGCATTCCAATATTAAGAAATCCAAATTGGATGCAATGGAAATACAAATTTATTCATATTTAAAAACTGAGATGTCCGAAATATCTTAAAAGCTAAAACTAGGATATTACTGACTAAAACAAATCTCAATACAAGTGGTTTTTTTTTTCATTTTCAAAGAACAAAATTGCTATTGAAAATCCAAAACACACACAGTTAATAACTATGAAATAAGTTTCTAGTTTTCTTTGTACTAACTTCTCTCTTTCTTCTTCTCTGCAATGGTTTGAAACCAAGCTCTTTTTATTTCTTCGAATCCTGCCCTTCGTTTTCCACCAATGGACTGCTTTGGTTTCCCAGCAATGGACTTCTCTGCTTTCTGAACTTCTTTTTCTGCTGTTTGCATTTCTTTCTCTTCTTTTTCTTCTCGCATTATTCTAGATAGATCTTCTTCCAATTCTGTTATATGCTCTTGAAACTTGATTACAACATCTTTCAAAAAAAAAAAAAAAAAAAAAATAAATAAAAAAAATAAAAATAAATAATAATAAAAAAAAAAATAGAATATCCAATATATATACAGTAAAGCTTTGATTAACCGTCACTCGCTTAACCATCAGTTTGTTTTCCGGCATCGTCTAAAAAAAATACGGGAAATACCCCCAAATTTTAAGGTCCAAAAAGATCGGATTACTGCTATAATCTGTGCAAATACCACCGGAATCACAGATTATCCTGCTTGTAATCAGTAAATCCAAAAAAACCATGTGCTTTCAAAATTTTTAATATGAACACATTGTCTGTGAAATATTATGCCCAAAAAAGTGCTTGGATGGACAAAAATTTTTTTTCAGAATGGTTCCAAAAAGTTTTCACGCCTCAAGTTACAGCTCATATGGCCAAGAAGCAGTTGCCGTAGGAAGTACTGCTGTTATTGGACAATGCCCCGACACATCTCTCTTGTGAATTCAAAAGTGATGTTATTTGGCCTAATCAGATGATGGCCAAATAACATGCCACTTTCTCCCAGCGAATAAAACTCCACTTATGGACCAGGGCATGATTGGAAATATGAAGTGATATTACAGAAAAGCTTTTATTGAAGATTTGTTCGTATCTGATAATGCCATGACTGGCAAAGAATTTTGGAAGAGATACAACATAAAGGATGCTATTTTCAATGTTGCCACTGCCTGGGCTGAGCTTATGTTGAAGTTTATATTGATCGTTTTGCAAAATTAAATACAATATGTATGTATTATTCACTTTTAAAGGATTTTATTTTCATTTTCGTCCCAAGCCTGCAGTGAAGTTATGTCACTGTACATATGCATTAAGAGATTTCCGTTATCCGTCACTGACATGGTCCAAACAGCGACAGTTAATCGAAGTTTTACTGCACATATAAATTTACCAACTAGTTAAAACAGAGCTACTTTTAAATACAAGAACCCAACCAATATAAATATTTTCAAACCATAATAATTTTGATTGCTTTAAGTATGTCAAGCTTTTCTATGAGCACCCAAATCAAAAGTTCATATAATACTAGCACATTTTTTGGACTTGATATGAGCATTTTTTTCAAAAAATTTCTTTTGCTGGAACAGTCAAATTCAATTATAAAAAATTTCAAGGGACAAAAAATTTGGTTCTCTTACCATATACAGGGTGATTATAATTAAAGTTCCCATATACTTCCGAATACAGAAACATTTTTAGGATATCTTAATGAGATAAAAAAAATAGTTAATTTTTGACCACCAGGTGAGTAAATGGCACTTTTATTCAATTTTCCTTTTTTTCCATGGTCCATAGAGCTTTTATACAAAAATTCAATGGAATATGTCCACCAGAACAGACACTAAATAGGTCTAAGTAGTTTCAGTATACTGACAATACTCAGACTTATAAAGCGTTCGTTCTGATGAAGGCATTCCATCGAAACTTGGCATGCATGCTATATGGACCATGGGGGGAAAAAGAAAATTCAATAAAAAAGCACCAATTATTAATCTGGTGGTCGAAAATTTAACTTTTTTTAACTGCATAAATCTCTCTCCGATGGCCTCATTACGATATCCTGAAAATTCGGCTTTGTTCGGATCAGCACGGGAACTTTAATTATAGCCAGTATAATAAATTTTTTGTTTCTGAAAATAAAGCAAAACATGAAAAATACCTTACCGGGTGGAACTACTCTGTGTCTAACAGGGTTCTTGGCTTCTTTGACAATCTGTTTTAAGAGTTTTCTCTCCTGCTCACCAACCATGGAAACTGACCTGAAAAAAAGGTAATTTTCTAAATAAATTTATCTTTCATTCACTTACTAAGTTAGTTAATTTATCAGAATTAATTTACATAAAAAATTTTAATGCAAACATTGAATGTTTCTTTTTTACAATGACGAACACACAATAAACCAATTTTTAAAAAAGAACCTAGCTAACAACAAAAAACAATTGAAAAATTAACTAATTCAGTGGAACACCTCTTAACAATGTCTTCTTTTACAGCCAAAAAAAAAAATAAAATTTTTCAAAAACTCCTCAGCAACAACCCCCTTAGATACAGTCACCCCTCTTTTACGGACAATTTCTTTTTTCCTGCCGGCATCCATAAAACAGGGGTTCTAATGTAATAATTTTGTTTTCCCTGTCATACTAATGAAAAAAACATTTGTTGGATTCAAGGCACCCTAAAATGTGTTCAATAAATATTAGTCCATCCTCACCTGCCACTTCTGCCAGCTCGAGCAGTCCTTCCAACCCTATGAATATAATGTTGTAGGGTACAGGGTAAAGTGAAATTGATAACCTGGAAAGAGTCAATATTGGTAATCATTTTACACTAAGTTTTATAAATACACAGTGTTAACTATTGACAGCCCAAAAATTACACACACAATTTCTTGTGAAAAACAAATATGGAAAAGTGTTTCCAGTTTTAAGATTACAAATGTTAAGAGAGTTATAACATTTTGAAATTTTGTGAAGTGTCATTTTTCTAACGGTCAGTTATGCACCAAACACTAAACGAAAGTAAATTTCTCTCTCCCCAAGTTTGGGGGAAGGTGCATTCAGTGCATATACGCATTTACTGCAAAATCGTTTTTTTACCCAGTCTTTCGAGTCCCATGTTGATCAATAAAACAGCAATATTTTTGAGTTAAACATCCTGCCAAGCAAACTTGGCAGGAATTCAAAGTGACGTCATCAATTTTTAAATAGTTATAACTTGTTAATTATGGTTGAATCAAAAAACTGAAAACACTTTCCCATTAGTTTTTCACAAGAAATCGTGAGGGTAATTATTGGGTGGTTGATAGTTACCAACCAGTATACAAGTAATGAAGTATCATTAAGGTATCCGACTACCTTTCTTGTCACTTTTCTTTAAAATGGTTCTGGAGTAAACTTTAAATAAATTTTTTGATAGAAAGTGTCTCGAAATGGTGAAAACACTGCCAAATTTTGGTCTATCTATTATATTTTCTATGAAAAATTCATTTTTATGCCAAATTTTAGGCAAAATTCATGTGATATTCGAAACATGATTGCAAAAAATTTTATTAATGAAATGCTTTGTAATTTTCACAGTGCATTTAGCTAGTAATGCTGCAGGTTATGAACCAAAATTTAAAGGATTGCATGATATGTTCATAAGTTACACCAAAATATGTTTAAGTACGTGTGAATTTTATTGAAATTTCATCCTACATTTTGTCTATAAAACACTGTAATTCAAAAAATATATGTGATAGACCTTAGATTTTGGTTCATAACCTCAACAATATATATAGCAAAATATCACATTAAAATTTCGTAAGGATGCAATGCATCAATTTTTACAAATCATGTCACAAAATCAAGTAAAATGTCAAAAATATCAATCTTCGTAAAACACGTTTAAAGTCTTTATTCGCGTATTACTTGTATGTAAACACGCAACACTAAAGTGAACGTAACTTTGATTCTAAGCATCACATAAACAAAACAAGGCCCATTTTGGAATAACAACAAATAGGGCTTTTATAAAAAATAAAAAAAAATTAAAATCCATATTTTCTTCCAAAATGACGTTTTCAACGTAGTAGGATACCTTAAGGGGGGAAACAATTAAATTGAGTATGGCATCTAAAAGGAAAAAAAAAAAAAGATGAAAGAATAAAAAAAAAATCATGAAAGTTGGTGACAAAGGCAGATAGCAGAGGTACAGAATTCGCTTGTTACAACTTCAATTGGTAGAGCAGTGATACCTAAGCCAAAGCATTCATTAGCTTATGAATTTTTTGGCTAATGAACATTTTTCTATGATATCTCGGCTAGCTAATATAGATTTTTTTTAACAAAATTTTTTGTTGATATGGATGCACACACAAACATAACACAGCGATGTTGTGAGCTAACTTTTTGCACCAATCACGTTAAAATTACTGCCACTCAATCTCAATTAGTTTATGCTAACCTTGGAAGCTCTTCCAGATGTATCTCAACATTTTTCATGTAAAATATATGCATTAAGTTAAAGAAAGTGCATAAAATAAGGGAGTGCAGAGTTGGATGTTTTCAGTGCACATGTGCTTTCAGTGCAAGACTCTTGGCAACAAACTGACTAGTCTGCACATCTTAGAAAGCTTATTTGTTCCATATGCATGTATCGAGAAATAAAACTATCTTCTGATGTAAAATAAAAATGTACTCAGCTTCTCAACTTCCTGTGAATTCTCATTTATCCACTTATTAAGCAGTTTATTTTGTAACGTGCCGATGGTTCCCTGGCGTAAAAGTCTGTAGTCGCTGTTACGTAAATCTGTTGTGATAAATATTGTTACTATTCATCGGCAGCGGTGATCGTGTGGCGACGATCAAGGCCGATCGTGATGATGTCCGCCTGCCATCACATGCAGATGAGGTGACCTTGAAGCCGATTGGCTTGTTTAGAACGTGCGGTCGGAAGTTTTTCCTTTAAATACCGGCCGTACGTTGTAACAGGTCTGACTCTGCGCTCATCCTTTGTTTTGTTCATTCAACTGAAGCCCTCTAGTTGGACGGTTCTTCGTCTTGCTACCGTATCATTTGGCCGTAGGCTGGGAAAATAAGCTAATAGTTATTTGAAATGAAATAGTTTATAGTATCTGAATTTATTTCCCGGCAGGTCCGAAATCGAAAGCATTAACTTATCTTCATAGTCGAAATACTTCATTGCTGATGATAGACGGAAAGTAACGTAGCAGCTGGCCTTGTCAAGGCTACGTGCAGTAAGTAACATCTTGGAGATTTGGCTCTCAACCGAGAGGCCCCTGCTGGAATAGATCCGGCCCTCAACCGAGAGGTCCCTTGGAGCTGATCGAGATGGTCCGGCACTCAACCGAGAGGCCACTGCTGGAATAGATCCGACTCTCAATCGAGAGGCCCCCTGGAGCTGATCGAAGCGATCCGGCTCTCAACCAAAAGACCCCCACTGATACTTACGGGAATACACTACGCCGAAGTGACTATCAACGTTGGATGTCCGATCGGCATAGAAGATTGACTATTGATGACCATAAACCGGTGAGACCATATCTTTCTGTCAATGTCGAATAGAGGGTCCTATGTTGAATTAATCTACTGTTAAAATTGTCTAACTTATACATTCGAACCTAATAAATGATATTTTCATGCGAAAGCTTATTTGTAATAATTTTCCACTTGTCGTTTGCCACTACAATTACTCGATATTTCGAACCGGGCAGGAAACTTCCATAAGGGACGGTGCAATTTCAGCTTTGGCCAGTTTTTGACTTTTTTTTATACTGCTTCTTGGTATTTAATAAAACTTATCTTCAAATTTTAGGCAGAACCCAGAAGAGAAAAAATAACTTTCCATAGGAAACACGTGGGAAATCAAATTTCCTCTTATAAAGATTTCAGCTAACAAATGTGGTTTTGGAATGAATTATCTCCATTAGCCGAGGTATCACTGTATAACTATGGAAAATATCTCATAATAAATTTCATTTCATGCATTTACAGTAAACTCTATAAACAAAACTATTTTCCACTCTCTTATGTTTGGTTTCTAATAGAACAGAGGCATTTGACATCTTGTAGTATATAAATCTGCATGAATGACTTCTCTCTTTATGATTTTAAAACTCATAATATGAAAAATATATGAGAAAGCTCCAATAATTCACTGAAATTTATTGGTTTTAGTACTAAGATGAAAAATAGACAAAATTCATTACTGTTTTAACTCCCACAATGTCAAGACCTCTTGCAGCAACATCAGTGGCCACAAGAACATCAACTTCCTCTTCCTTGAATTTCCTCAAAGATTCCAACCTTTGAGCCTGATTGAGATTTCCATGTAATTCTGCAGTTTTTATGCCAAGGAGTCCCAACAAAATATGCAGCCTATGAACTTGTTTCTTTGTTTGAGCAAACACCATCACATGATCTGGGAACGTTCGACTTAACAAAGCTGAATATAAATGAAAATTTCATGGCAAAGTTAAACAAGCAAACTGTGGGTTGAAAATTGAATAAGAGGATGATTTATCAACATTAAAAACTTATATCAATTTTAAAGCATCCCATTACACGGATATTTTTGGAAAAAGTAATGTTTTTAGTCAGCAATCCTCTCTTCAAAATCCTTCTATAAAGGAATTGAAATAAATCTTATAAAAATGCTGTGTCTTGTTTCAAGATATACTAATTCCTAACAAAAACCCCCTTAAAATTCTCTAAGGGACATTGATCACGGCAAGACTTTTAAATTAATGCTAACTATAAATATGCTTAAGATATAGGAAAATCCCTTCAAGATTTAAAAAAAGAATTACATTACATATGTGAATTTATAAACTAGCTATAATACCTGGCACTGCCCAGGATTTTTTCAATAACTGGGAGGATTGAAAGTGACAAACTATTATACATATACTGACAGGATTAAAAAGTGACAAATCATTCTAAAGGCATATGAATGTCTGAAATACATTGCTAGGGAACCATGGTAACCAAAGTAAGCATTCCGAAAGTGATTGTTGAGGCCCAGAAACCATTGTTGCCAGACAGTTTTTTTGCCCGTTTTGGACATTTGCCCTGCTCTGACAAACTTTAAAAGTAGCATATCATTCAATCTGGGCCGTGTTTGGTATATATGAAAATTTTAATGACGATTGATCTAAAATTGTAGATTTGTATGTAGAACATACGCACACACACACAGAAAATCAATTTTTTATATATAGATTGCATGTCTCATTCACGTACACAAAATCAAAATGGTTGTTTATACCAGCAAGAATGGCTTCTCTTTCTGCTTCTTTGTGAGGTCTGATGCGAATAAATTCCTGATGAAGATTATATGCGACTTCAGTGTTGCTATTGATGAATATTTTAACTGGATTCTTCAAAGCAGTTGCAGCAAGGTCTTGCACCTGTGAAAAAGTAATGAATTAAAGCAACGCATAAAAGTTTACATAAGAATGTAAAAAACAAAATTAGCAGACATGCAAACTTTTGGAATCCCGAAATTCTAGAAGAGGGAAGAACAATACCTATCCTCCCACGCCACAGACCTGACAAAAAAATTTTTTTGGTGGGGGAAAACCTTTTTTTTAATCAATTGAGGAAAGGTGCCCCCTCCTACCTATATGGCAGGTTCCGTGTAGCATCTGAGCAAAATACAATAATGCAAGACATTCACATCTCATCTTGAAAAGCAACAACTTTTGATATGAAATCTATGAACAGACACAATCAAAATTTATAAACTTTTTGATAAGAGGCAGCGTATATTTTGCTTTCAATTTTTATGCTTCCTGGAACTGGCTTGGATCTGGGGGGGGGGGGGATAATTTAAATTAAAATTACATAGGAGGAAAAAATGATAAACTTGAAAACATCACAACCGCCAGTAGTCTTGCAATACATAGAGGACATTGTATTGCAAGACTACTAGCAGTAGAGGGCAAATAGACTATTTTTTTAATTAAGACAAAATAAAATAAACAAAACAAAAGTTTCTCACATCTTCATTCAAAGTTGCAGAAAACAACAAAGTTTGTCTTGTGTATGAGCACTGCTTTATAATCTCTTTCATTTGCTCAGCAAAATACTCATCCAAAATCCTGAAAAATGAAGAAACAAAGATTTTTTTTTAAGATAAGAAATAATTTTTTCTCCCATTCTGTGAAATAAAGAGACAAAAATATACTGCTTCCAGGATTCAGAACGTGGTTCTTTTGAGTTCACGATGGTTCCTTGTTGAGCAGTCAAAAGCTTAGAATGTTAAAACGTGTTAATAATCCCCCCCCCCCACTTCCATACACATAGCATTGAGAGAAGTGACAATACCTATCCTAAATACAAAAGCTTTCATTTTTCAACATAAATTGTCTAGAAACCAAATCATTCAAAAACTTTTTCATCCCCTAACTTTGTGTGGACTAAGGATACCCAACTCATGTTTGCGGCATCCTAGGGATGAGATTGAGCACCTGCAACAACACCCTTGCTCAATCTAAGTGCCATGGTATGGTATTTAGGAATTATTGCTATAGACCAGAGGTTCTCAACCTTTTCGATTCGCTGAGCCCTTTTTAATAAAAAAAATTCTATGGCAGAGCCCCATAGGCCAATTTTTTAATTATTAATCAAAAAGTTACCAATTTACATATATTTTTACTACTTAAAAATAATCATAATTATTTTTCTAAATTTTACTGGTTTTTTATTTTCCTTGATCGGCCGCACAGCCCCTGGAGAATGCACAAGGAGCCTCAAGGGCTCCGTAGAGAACCAGTTGAGAACCGTTGCTATAGACCTACATTATGTGGTCTGACTATGTATTAGAATGTAGCCTCTGAATGTGATAAGTGGGGGTTTCTGCATTGAGAAATTTCAAAGAATGGTAGTTTTCATCACATAATATATATAAATTTAATTTAATCCTTTACCTGTCAGCTTCATCAAGAATCAAAATTTCAATCCCATGAAGACTAAAAGATGGAGTGTTTTCAAGATGATCAATGAGACGACCAGGTGTAGCTATAACCACATCAGGAATACTACGTAAGGCGTGCTCTTGAACTTTCAGGTCAAGCCCACCTTTAATAATAATAAATAAATATTTTTTTTAGGATTTTAACACATGAAGTAGAAATCAAGCCAACTTCACACAACTAGAAACTCCATAAAAGTACACACTTTACCTGCAGCAAGCGCGATCTGCACCTTAGTAAATTGAGAAAGCTGTTTTGACACTTGATAAACTTGAACAGCCAATTCTCTTGTAGGCAGCAGGACTAAAACCCTGGTGACTGGTTTTTCTTTAGGTTTGAAGATCAATCGTTCAAGTACTGGCAACATGAAAGCAGCAGTCTTGCCTAGAAGCCATTAAATTTATTTACAAAATGTTATGCCATAGACCAACATTTGATATCAGCAATCAAAATAAAAAAATCTAAATGATGGATCTAACCTGCACAATGCACTAAAAAAAAAGTCCAAATAGAAATTTACCCGTGCCAGTAGCTGCACAGCCATATACGTCTCTTCCCATCAATGCCACAGGAATAGTAGCAGCTTGAATCGGAGTTGGATGGAGAAAATTCATTGACATAATAGCCTACATACAAAATTGAAACAAGCAATGTAGTATGAAAGCAAAATGAAATGTTTTAGAACAGGGACTCTGAATAAATAACATAACAGAACAGCAAAAATAGAAACCAAATATATTTACTTTCTGTAGGGGTCTTGACAAGTTTAACTGCTGGAATGAAACAGAACTGTCATACTCCAACTTCTCCCCAATTATGTCATCCTTTGAATCTTTCTGCAAAACAAAAAAAAGGGGGAGGGGGAACCAATGGACCAATTATTGAAATTGCTCGAATGCATAAAAATAACAAACTGAGAGTTATCACCACATTATTTAAAAAATAAGAAAATTGGTTTTGTGTGTGTAAAACTTGCATTAAATGAGGTATATCTAGGGTGAACAATTTGTATTTTATAGAAATTCTCATATTTTTGACTCGCCCCGAGTTTTTTAAAATAAAATTACCATATTTTTCCACAAGAATTGCTATTACTTTCATAACTTAATAAACTATATTTTGATAATTATGACAGTTAATATTATCCGATGACAGTTATCTTACAGTATAACTGAATCTCACAGCAGAACATATCTGCAAGTTCAATGTTTGTTTTATGAAATAAATTTCAACTTAATTTGTATTAGTCTGCTATTTTTCTCACCCATTGGCACACACACACATCCCATATTTTTCTCTGTGAAATATAGTCAGCCTGGATATGTGAATTCTCAAGCAATATAATTTTTAGCATTTTCAATAAAAACAAATTGAAATGTACAAAAATAAAGCTTGTTCAGAAAATTGGAACCAATATCCAGTGTGGCGGAGTAAGTTGTCTTTTTCCATGTTTTGACATTTGAGCCATAACATAGTAATGGGGGGGGGGGGGGGGACACTATGATATTGCAATCACTTAGATTGCTTTGTTTTTATTAAATTTTTCCACCATAAAAACCAAAACCAATTTTTTACACGCTAGACACAAAGTGTGAAGTAACACTGAATAGCTGTAAATACAGTGAAATCTTGATGTAATGTTACTCTGTGGACCAACAAAAAATATTGTTGTAGAAAGAATAACATTATACCAAGAGGCAGTAGTTCAACATTATACTTCAGGCATTTCCGAACAAGGCTTACAAAAAAATATCATTGTAGTGAGATTTTACTGCATTTAATAAAAGAATCTTCAATAAATCTGAACTTTACCTTTGATTCATTTTTTTTCTTTAATTTTTTCTTCTTTTTCTTTATTTTGACAACATCTACAAAAAATATATATATTAAAAAAATCCTGCCTTTGAAAACAAAGTTCAATTTTGACATAAAATTTTACTGACCACACAGAATTTGCAATCACATGGGAACAGGAATTATAACACAAAATAAAGAGCAAAATATAAGAATTTGCAAATTAAATCATTCGTTTGTACAATACCTAATAAAAAATATGTATATAAACAAAAACTGCTCAATGATATGAATGCTAATTAATTGTAAATAAAAAACATTTGAATCATTAACTATGTTTTAAAATTATGAAATAGATAATTTAGTGAATTTTTTCTTCTTCAAAAAACATCACATTTGCATAAATTCTTCAGGCGCTAAAAACACCAGAATGCAGCCAGAATTTTGTTTAGCAGTTAGGTGTTAGGAAGAAAAATTCGGATGGAAGCATGCATACAAGCACACACCAAGACTAGAATTATGAAAAACTCCTTAGGTAGTCGCATATATATATACACAAATTTAGTTTGAAAAATCCAAGGTACGAGAATTAATGCAAATTCAGTTAACCTACACAAATTGTCTAAGAATTCAGTGGAACCTAAATTAACAATTGGGAGAGGCGGGTGGTTCCAGAGTCACCTCAGGTATCAAGAACCTTGTTTAATAAAAAGATAACCTGTTGATCAAGAGATTATTTAATTATTTTCATTTTTTATTTATTTTTCTTGATAACCTTTCTTAGTACATATGCAACTCTGTTAGCATGCCTCTCCTCAAATTTAGTGAGCCAGCCTTGACTTATTGTGGAACACTCATGACTACAGTGCCTTTTATTAAAGATCAACATATTCTACAGCGATTTCATCGATTCCTTATTTTTGGATCCTTCAATTGCTCACCTTTTATTTCCCTCTTGACACCAAGACTCTTACATTTGTTAATGGAACTTGCAAAACTGCAACTGATAGATAAGTTGTGTGACCACTTGCCTCTGTTGATATAGGCTGTGCAAATGCAAGCTGGTCCCTGAATTAAAAAAATCGTTCTGTAGGGAGCAGGCAGACCCCATCATGATGCTTACATAACATGAAAATTCAAGCATTTACCATCTTAGCTTCAAAATATGGAAGACTGATGTCAGCACCAGAAAGAACACTAAGCAAGCATTTCGGCATGTACAGATTTGTTGAAAAAACTCCCCCGAGGAATGCGTACAAAGTGTATGTACTGTTAAGTAGTAGTTAATAGAGGTCCTGTCAACGGAGGTTCTACTGTAATTTCAAAGGAAATAAAAAAACAGACATACATAATTAATAACTGGCGTGTTAACCACCTTAGTTTTGAAGCATGAACCAGCACTGGTTTGTTGAAGGGCGTTTTTTTAGGTCTAACCACTAAATTTCAAATTTTAAGAATGGTTAACTGAAAAAAATTGTATAACACCATTATGTATTTGTGAAAAAAAAAGGATTTATTCAATTCTGGACACAAACCTTCTTGATCATCCGCAGAATTATCGTCCGACAATTCCATGGGAGCCGTCTCGTTCTCATTTTCAGAACCTGCTTCATCATTTTCAGAACCTACTTCACCATTTTCAGAACCTGCTTCATCGTTTTCACAACCTGCTTCATCGTTTTCAGAACCTGCTTCATCATCTTCAGAACATTCTTCATCGTTTTCTGACACAGCTGCTGCGTCCTCATTGTTTTTGGTTATCCCTGTCAGATTCCCATTTTTTTTGGCGCCTTTTATTTTCTGATCTCCAACTTCAGACTTGATGGCCTTTTGCAAATTCACATGGTCATTGAGTCTTTTCAACTGAAAATAAGAAAATAATGATAGCATTTTTAAAATTTGAAGATACAACAAGTGGAACCAGGCATCATGATCCAGAAATGCTTGAAATCGAAAATTGAACTGTGATTTAATAAGTTTTATTATTACTCGAGCTGGAAAATAGTCAAACTCTGATGCAGCCCCCCCCCCCCTGATTTAGTGCCACAATTTTCCAGTGAACAAATCTTCCATATATAGGGATTACAGTTATTTGGAATTCAATATAACACCCAGAAATCTGCAGGACAAATGGTGGCATCACATCGGGGTTCAACTGTATACTGCATTTTTCTGCAGATAATTTATAGAAAAATTGTGCATAAAAACATCAGAATTTCTTAATTTCGATTATATGCTACTACATCTCATTTGCAGTTTTTTTTCCCTGAGAGGTTGGAATGGAAATAAGCATTGAAAAAATTAATTAAATAAAAAAAATTATTAATTAAATTTTTTATCTACCTATTATACAGGGTGATTATAAAAAAAACTATCCCGACATATGGGCCCCTAACTATCATACCATGCACAGAAACTGAATGAAATTTTGGCATAAGGTATTTTGATGTATGCGCTGAAGAATGATATGGAAAACAACAGTGTCACTCTAACAGTTACGGTTACAGTGAGAAAATTTCGAAAATATCAAATGGCAACACCAAGTTTTTTGTATTGGAATGCGATCTCCATACTGAAAAACTCTAAATAGCGTTCGATAGGCTAAAAGTGAGGACAACCAATAAGGGCAGAGAAGCAGCATAAAATAAAGCATTTTATTGTGTTTCACAAATCTTCCACATGACCTTGTGGAGGACTAATCAGGCTGAGATCTCAGCCGAAGAAACGGTGTGACGAATGAAACGAACATTAATGCTCTGGTGCACGGCAAAGTCCTTTTTACCTTTTCCTTGCCCAGCTCCGGAGATTTTCGTGCTACAGGTGCCATTCCAACGCTATTTAGTGTTTTTCAGTATGGAGATCGCATTCCAATACAAAAAACTTGGTGTTGCCATTTGATATTTTTGAAATTTTCTCACTGTAACCGTAACTGTTAGAGTGACACTGTTGTTTTCCATATCATTCTTGAGCGCATACCTCAAAATACCTTATGCCAAAATTTCATTCAGTTTCTGTGAATGGTATGATAGTTAGGGGCCCATATGTCGGGATAGTTTTTTTATAATCACCCCGTACTTTACAAGGAGAATATGATAGTCTCCTTGAAACAATTAATAAAAATACTTAAATTACTTATAATACCAAACTCATGCGTAGTCTTCGTATAGCAGAAATACAAGGGCTTGAAAAACTGAAAAATGTAATTTTGACGCTAGCGAAATTTCTTGGGAGCCATGCATGCTCCCCCTCCCACATCCTGCAGCTGTGCCTCTAGGCTGGAATTTTCGGCAGGCTTCCCCTATAGTAAATTTATAATGTCAAAAGAAATTAAAAGAATCATCTTCAGCCCTGTCAGCCCCACCCTTGAGGCAGGCAAGCATATTTTTTTAGAGGAAAAGCACAATCAAAAGTAACGGTTTTTCTTACTTTTTATTAGACATAGCGACTTTTTCTATGTGGTTGGCAAAGTGACATAATTTTCAAAAATTTTGTGTCATCCTCTTTCTCTCTCTCTCCAACTACTTTTCTTTCTTTCAAACTGAGCACAACTCTGGTCTATCACCAAAGAAATTTATTACTACTACTAAACCAAACATGCACCTTGTTCACATTCCTCCAAGGAACTTCTAACGAATTGGTACATACAAGATTCATCGAAAGACTGGTTATTTGTGGAGATGAAGATTACAAGAAAGAAAATTCATCTCCACAAAGAACCAGTCTTTCTATGAATCTTGTATTGACAAGTGGCCGCTGTGGTGGTCGAGTGGTTATAGTGACGGACTCGCGATGCGAGGATCCGGGTTCGAACCCCACAGTGGTGGTCGGCTGAAGTTGGTTTTCTGTGGTTCCCAACTTCAGGGCGCAAATGCGAGCCGATGTCCCCATTAAAAAGTCTCGCCACAGAGAGCAACAGTCCTACAAAGATAAATCATTCAATCATAACACTTCACTCATAGTTAGAAAAAAACTGGTGGCAGATTGCAGCACTACACATAACAAGCATTACACAGAAACAAACTTTACGTCAGGTTGCACTACACGTACACGCACATTGGTTGGGGTTCCGGGGGGGGGGGGAGGTGCATGTGTGGTGTAGCAGTAGTAGATAGGGCCTCCAAAAATGGCTCGAGGAACCATGATGTTCTTAAGTCAGCCACCTCGTTGGGCAATTTGCCTGTTGTGGCGTTGTATTTGAAAGTGGAGAGGACGTTTCTATATGCGAATTGGTACATTTTGGAATGTGTGTGTACGTGTAGTGAACCTTCTGTAAGTTTGTTTCTGTGTAATGCTTGTTATGTGCAGTGCTGTAATCCACAATCAATTGTTTTTAAACTGTGAGTTTTTCTCAACTCATAGTGAGTGAAATGTGATGAATGAATAATTGTAACATTGTAGGCTGTTGATCTCTGCGGTGAGACTTTTTAACGGGGAGATTGGCTTGTATTCACGCATCAAAGTTGGGAACTGCAGAAAACCAACTTCAGCCGACCACCACTGAGGCGACGGTGGGGTTTGAACCCAAATCCTCGCAATGCAAGTCTGTCACTATGACAATTCGACCACCACACAGCACCATAGAGAATTTACTACCAAATGAGTTGTGCTGGAACTATGCACGCGTGCCTGATCTAAAATTGGGCGTGAATTGCTAGTGCTCTACCATCTATTTTGCAAACTGCAAGTGAAGTGTGATGATTTAATATTTCTACCTTTGTAGGTCTGCTTATCTTTGTTGGAAGACTTTTTGACGAGGAGATTGTCTTGCATAATCAAGCTTCAATTTAATAATCACACATTCACAATTATTGGCGTCACTGCCAATTTTATGTGTAGCATGTTTTTTAAGTAAGTACCGTTTTGAAATAAAAAGAAAACAAGTTGACTTCCCTTAATCTTTTTTACATGAAAGCCTGTACATTAATCTACTTTTCAACACAATTTCCACCAATATTAAGTCATTTATCATATCGCACGACCAGTTTTTGAATCCCATCCTCATAGAAGTCTGCACCCGGATTTGACAACCACTGCAACATGGCCGTTTTGTCCTCATCATCGTTGTTATGGTTCTGACCAGTCAGATGCTTCTTCAAATGCAGGAACATGTGGTAGTCACTGGGTGCTAGATTGGGACTGTACGGAGGTTGATCAAGTTGTTCCCAGTGAAATAAGGCAATGAGATCTTCGGTTCGATTAGCCACGTGTGGGCAGGCATTGTCATGAAGAAAACGATCCCATTACTCAACATGCCACGCCGTTTGTTTTTGATTACACAACTTTCGATAATTTAAGCGTTCGGTCACAATTTCATAGAGAACATTTCTGGAAATTTGAGGAAACTCATTAGACAATGACGAAATTGTAACGCATTTGTTCTCCCACAGTTTTTTATTCTGCACCAAATCTTCAGTAATGACAGAAGGTCGCCCACCTCATTTCTCATCATGAACATTTGTGCGGCTATCATTAAAAGCTCTAACCCATTTCCATACCATTCCATCGCTCACAAAGTTTCTTCCATACACTTCACTGATTTCACAATGAATTTCAGCCGCTTTATTTATTTATTTATTTATACAATATTGTTGGCCCTTGGGCCTATACAAGAGGATGCGATTGAGAATGACAAAGATATTGTTTGATGTTGGATAAAAAACTAGTGATAGAGGGAGATTCAACAATAGAGCTTGGGAGTTTGTTCCATTCACCAATGGTATGAGGAAAGAAGCTGTATTTAAAGCAGTCAGTGGAAGCAAAAATAGGTTTTATTTTAAGGGAATGGTCGAGTCTTCTAGAGATGTAGGATGGTTTGGCTAAGATACCAGAAGTATCTATGTTGAACTGACCATGGAAAATTTTATAAAGCAATGTTAATCGAGAAATGAGACGAAGAGTAGAGAGAGGGAGGAGATGAAGTTCATTTTTAAGTTCGGACACAGAAATGAAAGATGACCAGCAGTCGTGAACAAATCGGGCGGATTTATTTTGAATTGATTCAAGTTTGTCTGTATTACTGGAGGTGTAAGGGTCCCAGATTTCAGCGACGTAGGAGAGGACGGGGGGATATATAAGTTTGGTAACAGAGAAGTCTGATATCCCGAGTAGAGTGTTTAAGATTGCGGCGGAGGAAGAAAAGTTTGTTAAGACACTTCTGGAAAATGTAGTAGATGTGTTTGTTCCAACGTAGGTCGGCTGAAATAATGACACCAAGGTATTTGATATGTGAAACTTGGGATAACGGTAAATGATTGATGGAGTAGGAGTATTCAAGAGGAAGAAGTTTACGGGTAATTTTCATGTGAACCATTTTTGAGATATTCATTGGCATTTGCCATAGGGAACACCAGTCGGCGATGGAAGCCAGGTTATGTTGGAGAAGTTCTTGATCAGATTGATGGTGAATGATACGGTAAATTACACAGTCATCAGCAAAAAGTCTAGTGGTGCAGTTGAGGGATTGAGGAAGGTCATTGATATAAATTAGGAAAAGTAACGGGGAGAGGACCAATCCTTGAGGGGTCCCAGACTTTATGGAGGCGGATGATGAGTTATGATCATTAAAATGAACAAACTGTTTGCGGATGATGAGTTATGATCATTAAAATGAACAAACTGCTTTCACGCCTTCAGCACTAAGAAAATAAATCACAGCTCATATTTCACAGTCTGAGCATTTTTAATCTGCAGAGGCATTTTAAATACTCACAAACTTAAACATAGTCGAATGTTTCCGTAATGGCATCTGTGGTTTGCCAACAGATGTAGGTACACAGCGCACATGTGCAGAATGCCGACTGGAGTGCTACAGCAGCAGAATTTCAAAACGGTACTTACTTAAAACAACATGCCTCGTATTTGTCACGGCGACCTTGCACCTAGGATATGCCAAGCTCTGACATGTAAGACTGGATCAAATGATAATGGAACAGTTGTTATAATTTGCTTATTTCTGAATGAGAATGGCAGCATTTTGTGTGGAGGTAGAGCAAAGGTAAAGAAGGCAATTCTCATTGGGGAATGCACTTGCGCTAGGTAGTCGCTCGGAAGCATGTGATGTGTGATGGCTGTTTTTTCATCTGTGGCTGCAGAATGTTTGCGAGCAAAAATAAGCAACATGGTGTTTTTTTTTCTAGTGAAGAAGGAGTTGGAGTTCGTGAAGTGCATCAGCAAACGAAAAAAAAGCACTGTCATTGCACTAGTATGCAAGACTGGCACAAACATTTCCACTGTGTGTGCACTCACTTTCCCATAGTAGAGTTTCTCTAATGATGGCGCAAACAGAACCAAAATTCCCTCCGATCTCTTTGCTGATGCCCCTCATCTGCTTTTGCTGATTATCTGGCCAACTTCTTTCACCAAAGCGTTCATCATGACAAGGTGACTGTCATCAGGTCGCATACCATCATTCACAGATTCCTGTCCTTTGCGGACGCGCCTGTGTCAGTCCTGCACACGAGCCAATGAAAGTGCATGTTGTCCAGTATAATGCCTTCATTCACTGATACTCTTTGCAAACTCCAACTCCTCCTGCCAATAAAAGATGAATAAGTCCATGTTGTTCTTTACTCCCACATTTACAGTTGCAGATGAAAAAACAACCGATAGCCTGCCAGACCATACTGTTGGCCAACTGCCAGCACATGTCACATGTTTCTGTGCAACTACTAATTGGGGCTAGTCCATTCCCTCACACAGTAGGGGGTTGCCTTCCTTACCTTTACTCTACCTCTACACAAAAATGTCTTCACACTCATAAAAAATAAACTAAATTATAACTACAGTTTTGTTTTCATTTGATACACCCTTATATATGTTTTTTTACTCATGTATCATTTAAAACTTGAAACTAATCAAATAATCTTATACCCTATTTTTTCTCCTCTCTTCTCTGATTTGAGCAATTTTTTCATCAAGAGTTGAAGGTTTGCGCTTTATGTACTTCCTGACATCATTCCAGGCGTTATTCCCATCATCAGAATCTTCGGCTGCAAACGTAAAACCAGGTGCAAAACTAAAGTTTTCTTCCTCTTCAGCTGAATCCTATAAGAACAGTAAATTAAAAAAAAAATGAGTAGGTGAATGTGATAGTATAATTGAATATTTTGCAACCAGTTTTGTGTAAGGCTTGGATTACACTATAAAAGTTTGATAAAAGATCTTTTACAAAACTTGAAAAAAAAAACCATCCAATAAGCCTAAGCTATATTACCTTCGCTTGAATGTAGCGTACATGCACATTCTTTTGCAGAATTTCTAACGAATCAGTACATGCAAGAATCTATTGTGTGTATGTGTGGCACACTAACATATTTATGTTGTCAGAGTACTGCTTATTACAGGTTATACCAGAGCTACTACTAAACCATACATGCGTCTCATCCATATTCATCTGCAGAACTTCTAATGAATTGGTAGATGTTGGAATGTGCGTGTACATATTGTGAATCTGACATGAAGTTTGTATCTATGTGATGCTTGTTATAGTGCCACAATCTATTTTTTGGTGTCATTGTAGACCTGTTGCTCTCTGTGGCGAGACTTTTCAATAGGGAGATCAGCTCGCATTTGCGCCTCAAAACCAGGAACCAACTTCAGCTGACTACCACTGTGGTGATGGAAAAATTTTTTTATTACTACTACTTAACCATGCATGCACCTATTTCTAATGATAATGGTACTAATTCATTAGAAATAGCATATGTTAATTTCTAATGAATTAGCACATGCCGGAATGCGTGTGTATGTGTTGTGAACCTAACATGAAGATTGTTCCTGGGTAATATGCTGCCATCTGCCATCAAATTTTCTAACTATGAGTGAAGTGTAATAACTGAATAATTGTACCGCTGTAGGCCTGTTGCTCTGTGACTCGAATGGGGAGACCAGCTCGCATGTGCGCCTCGAAGTTGGAAACCACAGAAAACTGGGAGAATTTTTTGAAGAATTTTGGAAACCAAGAGAAAGGGGGAATACCCACAAAACATTCTGCTTTGTGGGTAAAACAAGGGGGGAAAAAAAACTGGTGTCCTTCCAAAAATTTATGCCCAATTAACCAATATCTATACCTCCCGTTTACATGGGAAATGGAAAAAGCGGGTTTTAAATCCGCTTTAAGAATTCAAAAAAATGAATGTTCTCGAACTTCTTTCCATAATACAAGGGAAAGAAGTCATCAAAAGCGGGTGCTAGAACTCCCAATGCATCTGCAAAGTACATGTAAACGGGGCTTATATGTATTTTTTTTTTGAAAACCTCATCCTAAATTAGGTGGGACCAGCGACAACCGCATATGGCATAACTTAAGGGTATAACTGTACTTTGTCTATGATAGAAAGAATTGATTAAATTTGGACAATTTGCTACTTTCACAGCAAAAATAATTGCGTGATGAATGGTAGGGTATTGGATGCTTTAAACACTTTCGTAAAAAACAATTTATGCTCATTCTTTGATTGATAAAATTAATAAGCATAATGTTAATATAATTATTAAACCAGAGTTTGTGTGTTTCAATAATTTTTGTACTAATTTTTTTGTAAAGTGATGCTAGGAAAGAAAAATGCAGGAATTATCGATTTTTAATGCTTAGAAAAAAAACCTATTATTCGGACATTTTTTATGGCAGTTTTTTCCAGCAATGGCAAAAACTCCCCAACTCAAAAATTTATTAATTCTTATAATAAAATTTGTGTTAAAATACTATACGCATTAAAAAAAAATAATCAAATTCACAATAATGCTTCCAGATGTATAAATGGGGAAAAATAAATTTTTGCCGCTTGGCAAGAACCTATTTTTGCCCAAGATGGATTTTACTGCAATTTTTCCACCTATGACAAAAACTCATCAACCCTGATAATTACTGTTGGTTGAGAAAATGACCAAGTTGTGATTAGCAAAAATAGCATTGGTTTGATATCACCAAATCACGAGGAGTACCGCTATTCCGTGCAGGGCCCCTAACTAGGGTGGAGCAGTCATGTCTGCTGCCCTAAAAGCTTAATGCTGAACATCCATGGACGGAACAATAAACACTTAAACATGTGAACAAGGTGGATCAACGTCACGGCTAAAATTCCACAAGCAGGATTGCACCTAATTTGGCGATGTCCAATTTGGCGAAGTTTTTCCTTCTTGGCGACTTGGATTTTACATCTCCAACATCATGAAAATCAAGATGGCAGACATAAAAAGAAAAATGGCACCCCCCCCCCAAAACATTGTGAGAAGGAAATGTGGAACCAATGAAGTATTGGCTACAGGATTCATACCAACCCATCACATTTGTGCTTTGAGTTCCCACTCAGGCAAATCTAACGCCAACACCAACCAAGTTTCTTGGCGAGATTGCTGTTTCAAACCATTTCAGACGATAAACTAATTTTTCTGTAGGTATTCACGCCAAATTCTGTCGAAAACTGAGGCCAGCTAAATGTAGCTTCGGGAATGATGAAATTCTTCTATTTGCCTAGGATAATTAAGCTTTAGGATACTTATGTGAGGCATTTGAAAATGTATCATTGATTAACGCCTATACAACGATGCTCAAGGGATCAGAGAAACGTGCCGTTATAGGTGGAGCATTTCAATACTCGGAAGAGTGCATCGGGAACAGGGAGTAATATCGTTATATAGGCGATTATCGTTACATAGGATTTCCAATGTATACAAACCGCGTCACTTGGCTCATCAATTTCATCATCGTCGTCGTCAATGGTAGGGATAAAGCCTAGATGATTCTGGTATTTGACGCTCATGATTTCATTAAATGCGTGGACACGTGCCGGAAATGTTGTCTGTTTGTTGTGAGTTTACTAAACGCTTTTGTTTTTTGGTCTCTACAACGCACGTCGTCTGACCATCTCATTTCAAAAATAACCAATCACGGTCGACACCTCTATCTACTGAATTTCAGTTTCATTATACTGTGCTCAAATTCTTGCTTTTTTGCCAATTTTTGAAAGACTTCTGTCGTAACTAACGGTTATGTTTAACTTTGGCGTCATGTTTGCAACAATTTGAAATCCCAAAATTTGCATATGTTCCCTGGAAAAATATGGTCAGTTACTTACTATTCCTTCTATTAGTCCACGTCCAAATACTGAAGCTTTCGAAGGTTTTTTAACAACTGGCTATGGCGAAGATATATTTTGGAAAGAGAGAAAATTCAACTGCTCCTGCGGGGAATCGAACCCACGTCCTTTCACTTTCCGAGTGAACAGCCAGTTGTTAAAAAACCTTCGTATGGTAGCGGAGAGTGACGTCATCCTTGTATACTGAAGCTTTGCTGCCATCTACCCATAAACTTGAGAACTTCATTAATGAATCACAAATGGAAAAGTAGGACTCGTGCTGCGATCTATTATTCACACAGAAAACTAAACACTTTATTTATACAAAAATTGCCACGTTTTTAAGACAAATAAATTCAATTGGTCGAATGGTCGACGCGTTTTGTGATAATAAACACTTTAATTAGTGCTATTTTTAAATCATAGATAGCAGCAAACTCACGATATTGTGTAGTCATTGGTCACAGCCGTCCGAATTTTCCTTTGTCAATAAACATGGCGACCACCTCTGAAGTTATGAACTAAATCTGTCCTAGAGCCCTAAGCAGACATAGACAGTGCCGTCTTAAGAGTATCATGGGCCCCCGGGCCAATTGATTTTTCAGAGGCCCTACCAAACAAATTCTCGAAAATTTCAACCAGATCTCATTTTTGTGAGGCCCCTCTTCGCTTGAAGCCCCAGGGCCGTGCCCGGGTGGACCCATGCCTTAAGACGGCACTGGACATAGAGGAGGTTAATCTATCATGGCGACCACCCACTTAATAAATTTTCAGCCAGTCAATAACGGAGTGCTCCCGACCATATTGCTGTTGCTGATACACGCTACCATCAATGTAACAAACACTTCTTACAAAATCACCAGTTGGGGGGAGGGGGGGGGGGGACATCCCAAAACGATTTTCAACATTACCAACAAGTACAAGATAAGGGGGCCGTTCAAGTATTACGTCAGCAAATATTTAGCCATTTATGACCTCCACCCGTCAGCAAAAGCATCACCTTCTAATCTAAAGCACCTTCTAGCTAAAGATGGCGCGGGCAAAAGTCAGAAAAAACTCTGTCCCCCCTCCCCCGTTGTCAGCAAAATTTCGTCAGCACTGCCCCCCACCTCTTAAAGCATATTGATGGAATCAGAAACGTACACAGGAGGAGGCATGGGGGGGGGGCCTCATGCACCTTCCCCCAGACGAAAATTTTGTTTTTTTTTTAAATTAAAATTTCAAAAGAAAATACCTTATATGTTAATATAATCGATTTCTGTTAATTATGCTATTTGAAGGATGAGAACTCAGAATTTCTCTTCAAAAAATTCATTGTGACCTACCATCTAACCCATACATGGTAAACCATTGATCCGCAGACCAAATGTGGCCCTGAAGGTTATCTGATGTGGCTTGCCCCTCCCCCAACCTAATTTTGTAAAAATGAACTAAGCGGCACATTTACAAATCGCTTAAATGACCCGTGGCACATTTAGAGGTCCCTTGAGTGACATGTGGCACAGTTTTAGAGCACTTAAGCGGCCCCCAGTGCGGTTCGACATCACTCAAGTTGCCCGCGGAACTTTATTACCCAGATTACTTAACTGAACAGTGGCATAATTACGGATCACTTGAGTGACACGTGACACAAATCCAGAGCGCTTGAAGGATCCGTGAAACATTTAGAGATAGCTAAAGTGGCTCTGTAGGGGACTTATCAATAGGGAGAATGTTAGTTCAGGTGCCCAATACCTATCCAAATGTTTCTTCCGTTTTTGGATCACCGAATAAGATACCATTAAGAATATTTCATATCTTCAAAATTGGTGGTTGATGACGTAAGCATCATACAAACCCCCCTTTCCCCCTTGTCATCAAAAGTCAGCAAATGGGAACCCCTCCCTTCATTGATGCTGACGTAATACTTGAATGGCCCCTAATCAATAAACATACTCATACACATTAGTGATGAAAACACGGTCGGTCTTGACCTGCTGTGGTTTCTCCCAAAAGCTGTACGGCTTTCATATATTTTAATTTCGTAGTGTAAAAACTGTTTCCTTGATGGAGGGTTCACTGCTACTAGTTTTCGAGGATAATACCAGACAAATGAGTTTTCTTTTTTTTTAATTATAAATATCAGATGGCAGCAGCTATTCCATAACCGGTTTTATTTTTATGATGTTTTCTGGTCTGCCAATAGATGGCCGCCAAGATTCCAATGTCCAGACGTGAAATGAATATGCAAGAACTGAGCTTAAAAAAATTTGTATAGGGCCCCATAATTTAGTGACCTCAGAAATTCAAGCAGCATATTCAATGGTGACTATTCAAAAAGCTTGAATGCTATATTGGGAGGGGGATCCTCTTATGCTTTTTTTGCGAGGGAAAGATTTTCACGAGCCTTACAATGCCCATACTAGGCCAGTAACTAGGCTGGAACAGCCGAATGAGGAGGCCCCACAAAAATTTACACTTTCAAAAGGGGTCCCAAGGAAAAATCTGCCCCGGGGCACAGAGAAGGCACACTACGGCCCTTGCCTACACTGGGGGGGGGGGTCTTCAATTCATTTCTCGCAGGCCACATGCGGCCCTCAAAGCTTTTTGCATTTGCCCGTTGACGCAAAGGCTCACATAGTCACAGAATTTTTAGAAATGCTGAAGAAAAACCCTCAGTGAAAATATGTATTTCAAAATTAGTAAAAGTAGAAGTTTTAAAAATTATTTTTTTAGGAAACATTTCAGAATTAAGAGAGAAATAGTTTCAAAATCATATTCAAACAAAATTACAGTCGATCGTCATAGGCGGTGATAGACTTGGAAGTCTGGGGAGGGGCACGGTCATTATTGCTGGGGGGCACGATGATGATGATGTCAATTCACCTATACTTATATGCATTAGATCAGTCGACTTCGTCTTTGATGCTTTTTTTTTTTTTTTTTTTGAAGCCGAGCACAACTCAGGTCTATCGCCATGGGCAATTTACTTCCTAGTGAGTTGTGCCGGAAGTGTAAGTATGTGTACCTAATAGTCTGAGTGCGTATGTGTTGTGTATGATGCTGGGGGGGGGGGCAATCCCCCCCACGCCACCCCTCGTTACCTCCGCCCATGTCGATCATGCCTATAGCCTACTTAGTGTGGCTTATTTTCGTGGTCCCAGCTCTAACGAATTCTCATCAAGATTTCCCGTTTAAAGCGTTCTCCCGATTACAACGTTGTTTCATGGCTGTTATAAGCGGGATACACTGTAATTTTAGGATTATCAAAAAGTGATTTTTGATTTTTCAATCATTGAATGATTTTGCAATCATTGAAAAAAAATCATTTTCTTAGGAAATTGTTAGATAATGGTTATAATTAAATTAGAATCACAACAAAAAAATAATCTCAAAAATAGCGAGAGAAATGATTTCAGAATTTGGGGGGGGGGGGATATTTTGCAATTCAAAAATAAAAATTCATTATTGATGAAAAAATCTCAGAATTGACAATTTCCGAACATATGGCAAAATAATCACAGAATTAATGAAAATTCAGTATTTAGGAAAGAAATTATTATTGCCGCCCGGCCCCTTCCCTCTAAACACGGGGTCCTCGATGACAGCACCTGTCGGACAGCCCAACAGGCGGGTGGCTTTGTGTGTAGAATAGGATCCTACGAATTGGCTTAAGGGGTCTCCTACTTAATATGGTAAAAGAAACTTTCTTAAGTAGAAATATTTTTAAAAAAATTAATTATGCATTAATTTATTTCAACTTTTTACTGCATATATTTGAATATGTATGCTATCCTATGTCGGTAAAAAAATATTACAAATCTCCAATACATAATTTTTGCAAATTTTCAAAACAAAAAATGCATCAAATGCATGCCAGCATGGTAAATTGCATGAAATAAATGTACTTGAATAAAAAGCAATCCATATACACTGCTGGCCACCGTAAATGCAACACCCTGAAGGAAGCATGCAAATAATATGAAATTTGCAACATGCATTAGCGGAGTTGAGATATGCAAATGATTAGAATTTCAGCGCAGACGCACATCACGCGCGCCTGTGGCGCCACTTCAAAGCGCTATTTAAGGCTTGGAGATTTCGACGATTTGAAGTACGGCAATTGTGTTTTTCTTGTGGTTTTTTTCAAAAAGACGATCAATTATGCCTCGTAGAAAACAGCGATCAACTTTTGATCAAGTATCCGAGTTCGACAGAGGAAGGATAGCGGCCTACCGAGATTGTGGATTATCTTTCAGGGAAATCGGTAGTCGTGTTGGACGAAACCAAACAACTGTAATGCGGATATGTGATCGTTGGATACAGGAGGGTACGACGGACCGACGTGTTCGATCGCATCCACCTCAGTGCACCACTTCACGTGATGACAGGCGTATTGTGCGTATGGCAGTGACGGATCGCTCAGCCACATCACGAACCATAGCACAGCACATTCAGTCTGTACCGCATCATCCAGTGTCTGCGCGTACCATTCGACGCCGTTTACAGCAGAGTGGTCTGTCCGCAAGACGTCCATTGCTTCGTCTACCCTTGACGCAGAACCACAGACGTCTCCGCCGCCAATGGTGCGATGAAAGAAGGATGTGGACGGCACAATGGAATGAAATTGTCTTTACTGACGAGTCACGCTTCTGTCTGCAACACCACGATGGTCGGATTCGAGTCTGGAGACACCGTGGGGAGAGGATGCTGAACAGCTGCGTTATGCACCGCCACACTGGTCCTGCACCGGGTATTATGGTATGGGGCGGTATTGGATATCACTCTCGCACTCCTCTAGTACGCATTGCCTGTACTTTAAAAAGCCAGCGCTACATCTCCGAGGTGTTGGAGCCAGTTGTCCTTCCTTACCTTCAGGGCTTGCCCACAGCCATATTTCAACAGGATAATGCGCGACCACACGTGGCACGCATTGTCGAAAGGTTCTTCGTCAATCGCCAGATTGAATTGCTTCCCTGGCCAGCTCGCTCTCCGGATCTTTCGCCGATAGAAAGCATGTGGTCCATGGTTGCTCAACGATTGACCCAGATTACATCCCCAGCTGCCACACCAGATCAACTTTGGCAACGCGTGGAAGCTGCTTGGTCTGCTGTACCCCAAGAACACATCCAAAGTCTCTTTGAATCAATGCCGAGGCGTGTGGCAGCGGTGATCTCCAACAATGGCGGCTACTCTGGCTACTGATTTTGGCAGGAACCACACTTCACAGAAGTCTATAAATTTAATCATTTGATGCTTGGTCAACATGTTATCTACAAAATAAATATTGTTGCGATATCTCTTGTCTTTCTTGGTGTTGCAATTTGGGTGGCCAGCAGTGTATATAAAATTGATTTTCTGTCTGTGTGTCTGTGTGTGTGTGTATGTTCTCTATACAAATCTACAATTTTAGATCGATCGTCGCCAAATTTTGCATATATACCAAATGGGACTCGACTTAAACGACAGGCTACTTTAAAATTTCGTCAGAGAAGGGCAAATGCCCAAATGGGCAAAAAATCGTAGGGCAACAATGATTTATGGGCCTTAACAATCACTTTCCGAACGTTTACTTTGGTTACCGTGGTTCCCTAGCAATGCATTTAAGACGTGTATATGCCTTTATAATGGTTTGCCACATTTTCAATACTCCCAGTAATGAGGTTCTTTAAATGATGTCGTATTCGTCATCAGCATCGCTTTGATGGTCAGGAAAAGGGTGATCCTCATAGAAATCAGTGTTAAAATTGCCGATTTTAATGTAGAAATGCGGAAATTTGGTGGGGTTTTCTGTCACACACACACACACATTAATAATTTTAAAAATTGTACTAAATACTCGATTTTTGAAATATTGAGTTCGCTTAGACATATACGAAGCCCAGGAGATTAAATATGAAGTAATTAGCAGGACCTACTTTCGAGTTGGATATTCATGCAATAACATTGATTTCAACTTTTTATTTATATCTTCTCAAGCATGAAAATTAATGTCTCCGTATTGTGTTTTTTAATATTCAACTGCATAAATTCATATAGTTTAGGATGCTTTAAAATTAATTACGGGCCCGTAAAAAGTACATCGAAAAAATTCCACAGCTTTAATTAAGCATTTTTTGAAGCAGAAACAGGCAGAGATGGATAACTTGTCGAAATGCCTAGCTCCCTTTGAAAAAATAAAAAAATATATATATTTATTTTTAAGTTTCTTTAAATCTAGATTTGTTTCATTCATGAGTCGCGCAGGAAGTCGCCATATTGGTGAACTTAGACACGGTTTGCATGTCCCTCAAAGAAAGAGGGAGATATCACGTGATCCAAAAAAGCCTCATTGAAGAAAACCCGGGCAGCACCGGGTATTATAGCTAGTTCTAAATAAAGAAAACTGCTCAATTCAAGAAATGATGAAAAGACTGAGGTTTTATTGACTCAATCTTATATTCAAAATTAAATTTTAAAAATTTAAAAAAAATTTAAATCAATCTCAAATCTTTTCGTCATTTCGTGAATTGAACAGTTTCCTTTATTTTCAATCAATTTTTATTCAATTTCATTGATGCCGTGTTATTTTACCATGCGCGCAAGCTGTTTTTAATTCTTTATATCCGACATTAAAAGTATAAACGTAATAATAATAAATACTCATTATGTAAATCATTTGGTAGGTCATTTTAGTTCTAATTAAAGAAAAAAAAAAACAGTGTAACCTGGTACTTCAATGTACCGTCAGGATATAAATGGTTAATGCGTTTTATTTAAAAATTTGGCAAAAAATTGGGCATTGAAGACATGTAAAATTTTGTATTGGCGTAGGATAGCGTACACAATCTAATATACGTAGTGAAAATTTGAAATAAATCAATATCAACATCAAAAATATATAATAAATAAATTTATTATATATTTTTAATAATATATTTCTACATAAGAAAGTTTTTTTTACCATGTTAAAAGGTAGGAAATCCCTTAAGTTGGGAGCGATGAGAGGAAAAAAATTACGAAGAGGGCGGTAGGACAAAAAAGTTTGGGGAAACTGCATGCGTGTGTGTGTGTAATTGAGTAAAAACGGCGATAAGTTTCCAAATATGGTTACCGTCCTGATGACGAATAGACTTTAAACACCGCCATTTTGGCGAGATGACTGATAGCGGTGACTCGACTACTGATTTTATTCAAAGAAGTATATGTTTGTAGAGAGAAAAAAGAGAGAGATGTTTCGCAATTGCCGGAAACATTACATGAGCGGAACAATAGCGGTCAAATATTGTGAGGGCGAAAACGTTTTTTTTTGGTGACTTTGAAGTTTATTGTCGGTTAAAACAATGGGACAAAATCGTCAGAAAATGCCCGATGGGAAGCGTACGTCGTGCCGGTAATGCCGTATTTTTGCTTTTCCCTTTTGTTTACCTGTGGGATATTATTAATCCAAATTACATCTTCGTGTAAACAAAAGCATTCTATTTTTTTTATCTAGATGGCGTAAAAACGAGAAACAAAATTCGAGGTTAACAGAGCGTTCTGGCAAATTGACATGTCATCTATTGAACTCATCTTTTTTATGCCAAATACTTGACATATTAGGCTTCATCTTGATAATTGCTTTTGCATTTCTTACGTTGAATTTCTTTTGCGTTTCTTACGTTGAATTTCTTAATTTTGTTTTTTGGATTTTTTGAATATCTTTTTTGGATTTTTTAATTTTAATTTTTTCGGATTTTTTAAATTTCAATTTTTTTTGGATTTTTCAAGTTGAATTTCTTTTGTGTTTCTTACGCTGAATATCTTTTGAATTTCTATTGGATTTCTTACGTTGAATTTCTTTTGAGTTTCTCGTGTTTTCTTTAAAATATGTAGGGGCGAGTTTTTGCGTCTTTTAAATCATCTGACGATACTGGGATCATTCGCTAAGATGCGTGACGAAATTCTTTAAACGCTCATATCTCAGGAAGTACCCAACGAAAGTCAAAAGCAATGGTATCGTCAGATGAACCTTGCAAAGGTGCTTGCACCCAATGATATCCCTCCAGTTTCAATATCTCTTCCCGTCTGGGCACCAGGGCAACACCTACTAGAGAATTTGTTTTCTAGTGGGTGTTGACCAGGGCCACTGCTCTGATGCCTAACGAATTGTTTTCCGTTATATCTCGAGCAGTTCACAACGAAAATAGACGATATTGGTTTGTTCGCTATTTCAAAGACGAAGCCGATGATGATGCACCTATCACGTGATTCAAGGCACAAAAAGTATATTCACGTCAAAACTTGCGGTCCTCGGGCCCTGTCTATCACACAGCCTACCCCATTTTTGTTGATAGAATTTACTGAAATTGTTTTGGATGTTGTAGGTGGTACAATTAATTTTGAGTTCTTGAAGTAAGCATTCACAAGCTTTTTAACGTTCGTTGCACAATGGGAAACAAGATCAACGCTACGTATTTAAAATACCTCACGGCCAGGGCCGTCTTAACAACAGCATGGGCCACCGGGCCAAATGATGTCCTGGGGAGGGGGCCCTATCTAGGTCAAAGTAAACAACTACCATTTTTCCCTACTTACTCTTGAAGATAATTGTATCAAATCTCATTATCACGATTGCCCCTTAATGCTCTTGAGGCCCCTGGGTCGAACCAGGATGGGCCCCCATGAGTTAAGACGTCTCTGCTCACGGCCCGCTTTTGAGAAACTTTGCTGGCATCGTTTCCGTGATACTATTGGTTGGGAAACGTCCGTATTTCAATGGATTCTTTCTTTCAAACAGAGAACGACCCTGGTCTATCGCCATTGGTAATTTACTACTGAATGAATTGTAATGGAAATACATGCATGTGTGTACCTAACAATCTGAGCCCCCCCCCCCCCAGCGTCAAAGGTGAAGTTGACTGATGTAATGTGTATATGCATATATGAATTCACATAATCATCATCGTGTCACCCCAGACTTCCAAGTCTATCTCCGCCTATACTACTACCACTGTTTAACCGCACATGCGCGCCGTACACATTGCTCTGCGGCAGTGTTTCTCAAAGTGTGCGTCGCGGCTCCTAGGAGCACAACCATCATTCGTCACGGTGAACTGAAGATGTTGATTTGTGATCCAATCAATGCATAGAAGTGGTTCTTCTATATGGGAAAATATTTACCGAATTATTCTGGGGAGCCGCAGATAAACCATGGATTGGTCAAAGGGTCCAATGGTGACAAAAGTTTGAGAACCACTGCTCTGCGGAGTTTCTAATGAATCGGTTCATGCCAAAATAGGTAAAATGCTCGAATTTTTGTGTTATACAGTATGAGTATTATGTTGAAGTTCTGCATGCTCTTTGTGGAGAGAAAAGTTGAAGACTGGCTCGCATTCGCAACTCGAAGTTGTCAGGACTTCGGATAATACTATCTGTTTTCCGTCGGAAGTTTTTTTTTTTGCGATTCCCGATGTGATCAGATTAAGCGGCGGAAAGAAAACAATTGTCCCGTTTTACCAATTAACGTTTACCTTACGTCGCGTTCAACCAAATGGGGTGTATGGTCACCGAGCAAACGGTACTTTTGGATATAGTTATCATTAGGCTATTGTTATCAGAAACCCATAGTTTCCATGTGATCCCATTAAGCGACATGTACCAGACATCAGAATTAAAGTTGCTTCACTTCATATTATTGTATACCATCTCATAATTCATGAACACACTTTGTGCGTTGATATAAGTCTCGATTATAACCAGAACAATCCAACCATTTTTTTTCTTCTTATACTCGATTTATTCTACAATATGTATAATCCGGCTATCGAATCGAAATGCTAATTAAGACTCGGGGACCATTCGATGAATCGCCTTAAGCGTTAATTCTCCCCCTGTGGTTCATCAATTTGTTGAGCAGGCGGACCATTCATTTTGAGCAGGATCTCCTGTTTGATTTTCTGAAGCTTCTCCTTCAGAGATGGGTAGTCGAGATCCTCTTTGGTCGTTCCGGGGGCAGTCCAAGTATTTTTCTTTTCGTGCTCGTTGCAGACATTCAAGTAGAAGTCGTACTTCAACAAGAAGGACTGTTTCATGGCTTCTCTTAGGACAGCGGGTATTCTGAGCGTTTTCTGCTTCTTGGATTCCAGCATGTCGCAGACGAAGGTCTTGATGGTCAAGTACCTGATCCTCTCGTTCAATTCCGGCTGGCCAATGAACGGCTCCCCGTTGAGCAACGACTCGATCTTAAGTAGGAAGTCTTTCAAGGTCATGTACGCATCCCACCAGGGCCAACTCTCCAGGTCACCCTTCACGCTGCTGCTCCCCACGGTTCCGTCGGTGAAAAAGTGTGGATTCATCAAGACGTTGTAATAAGCGTCGGGTGCTGCCAACCTCGCAACAGGCGATCCGAACGGATAGTTGGTCGGGAAAGTCACGCAGAAATAGAAGAATCCGCCCTCGTACGGTGTTCCTACCGGTCCTTTGATTATGACGTGCACGATCCTTTCGTCCACGATGCTCGGCTGCGTGCATATCCCTGGTAGAGGATTTTCAGTGATATCTTTAACGTCGTGTTTGATTCTATTCAAAGCGATCATAGAGAACATGCGCACTTTTGGCATGATGAATCGAAGAATTTCACCACCTTTTCTGAAACTACGAATTGGAATTAGTCACTGCGAGAAAAAGTTCTGAAACTAAAAGTGAATCGGATGGCAAACGGAACGCGGAATTCCTACGCTACTCTCCCCTCATAAATGGCTGATGCTTCGGATTCATTAACCGCTCAATCCTCGTGCTCTCCATCAAATACACCGAAAACAAACCGGTGTAAAGGTAACTAAAAAATGACATCACACACAGTGTATATCCTTTGGGAAATACGCAGCAGCTACGCTTTCTTTTATTCTAGATCGGAAGAGGTTGGGCACTACAGAAAACCAACTCAGCCGACATAAAAGACAACGATAACAATTTTTCACAATCAAAAATCACAAACGCCAACATCTGGGGGGGGGGGGGGGGTGCCTTTCTACAGTGTTGCCAACCAACAGTCAAAAATTTTCTAACTAGATTCTTCATCGAAAAACAACTAGAAATAGATCTTTAAAAACCAGAATTAATTTTATTCATTATTTAGATGGCCATACGTCCCATATTTCTAGAGAACATTTCCGTATTTTCACGTAATTTAATAATAGATTACCAGTACAAAGAAAAAGTTTTTGAAAAAGACTCGAAAAACAACTAGCGCACAATAACAAGAAAATCAACTAGATGGGTATTTTTCCAACTACAGTGGAACTTCCCTTAATGGACACTTTTCTGATTCCCGATCCCGTGGAATAGGGGCTTTAATGTACTTCACTCTCCGTTAGCGGACATTCTCGATAGCGGACAGTAAAATCTGGCAAACTCCCATTTTTTTTCCAAACTCTGTGAAGTTTTGTACATACAATCAAGAATTTATCATATTCAACGGTGATTATGTATAAATCCAAAGCTCTCTCGTTTTGGTATATATGATAATCCGTTAATTAATTGCTTGAGTAACTGAACACAATTATGGGCCAGGATGCCGATTCCGAATGGTAATGTTGGTTTTGTTTGTAAATGTTGATACGTGTGAGGAAAGCCGACATAACTGATAATGTATGGATTTTATTTCTTCTCCACACTCTTATTTTAATTTAATTCAATTTTTATTGCACAATATGTGTAGTTCACGTATCATGTAAGGGTAAAAATAATTAATTGGTTTTATGAAGAGAAAAAGTGGTATAAAATTTTCCATATATATATCAGACTTCCCAATTTTATTCGGAAATTACGCATAATCACCGGTAAAAGTTATAAATGTAAGGAAATTTAATGGAACTTTCTTTATATCGAGACGATTGATGATTATGCATAACCACCGGTATATCACTTTTACACAGTAACATATAGGAACCAGTTGAGCCAAAGCCAAACGTCGTATAAATGTGAAAGTCATACAAACGAGGTTCTATTGAATATCGTACCTCCGCAATAGTGGACACTCTCCGTTCGCGGACAGAAGTTTTGGTCCCATGGGTGTCCGTTATCGAGAGGTTCTACTGTAAATGGCAGTTTCAGCTGGATCTTTTGTTGTTGCAGAGGATATAAGCAACACCTCCTAGAGATAGATCTATCTGTAGGAGGTGCTGGTATATATATATATATGTCGATTGCTCTCTCTCTCCTCTCACGCTAAATGATTTTTAATGAAAAGTGAGCCACTTGCCCTCACTTAAGTTTCATAAAGACGGGTCATTTGCCCTCAGCCCCAGAGCCGTCTTAAGAGGGGGAACCCGGGCCAACTGATTTTTTTGAACAACAATTTTCAACTTAAGGTATTCCATCTGATAAAAAAAGGAGAATTTGCACATTCATGCTTCTGGTATGCGGTATATATAATATGCGACAGTGACCTATCTCATAAATTCCCGAGAATTTCTCAACCATTTCTCATTTTTGCGACACCTCCCCCTCCCGGACAGTACCCGGCTGGGCCGATGCTTTAAGACGGTACTGCTCACAGTCCCCATTAACATGGCAAGTAAACCCTGCATCTAAATTGTTATTAGACAGAATATCCTTATTTGGACAGCAAGAAGCAAAACTTCGTTCTCATCCCTGTTTTCGCTATTATACAGTGGATCCCGTTTATAACGTTTTTCAAAAAACGGTCATGAAAAAACGTTGCAAGCGGGAAAACGCTTTAAACGGGAAATCCTTATGAGAATTACTTAGAGTTGAGACTACGAAAATAAGTTGTACTAGCGGGAAAACGTTATAAGCGGGATCGACCGTATATCTTCCCCATTACGCCTGATGCATGAATGTGCAATGTCCTTGGAGAAAAAAGAACGTGGGAAATGACGTTTGCGATTGTTTACTCTACCAATTTTACTATGGAAGTTATTTTCCTAAAATGTTTTGTGTTTCATAGGGATAAACATTAACGCGAAGCAAAACTTGGTTAGTTTCATAAAACTTTATGCATTATTTAGTGGGACAAAATAAGGTATTCCACCATCTGATTAAAAAGAAAGGAAATTTTGCATATTCATGCTTCTGGTATGCGGTATATATAATATGCGACAGTGATAATGGTACAAAGTTAACAGAGAACGAAATTTGTAATTTCGTTGAAATTTCATCCAAATGCATTAACTGGAGATGTGCAAATAGAAAATTCACGCTAATGAAAATGGTACAACAAATTTCCAATTCGGAATCAACTCATAACCGTGAGCCGGAAAATTATCTCAGGAGACAAATAATCCCCAATCATGCTAAAAGCAAAGCGGTAGTCTTTTTGGGAAATCATCCAAGAAGAAATCGGTGCCCCTCGTCATTTCGAAAATATCATCGTTAAAGATTGGGAATATACAGGGTGTTCTGTTAATGGACCGACAAACTCAGAGGGTTGTTAGTAGGTATCAAGAGCAACAAAAATTGCAATGGAAAATGGTGTCGCAGACCACGTTGAGAGGGTGAAAATCGCGAAAAATGCATGCAGGCTCCGAGTCCAGAGGAGACGAAAGGTGGATGTCAGTTGATCGCTGAATGCGTTCGTCGGTTCGCTCACCATATCTGACGTGAGCAGCGTCGCGAAACGCATGCGCTGGGGTAGGATCACGCGCTGCGGACGACGTAAATTAGCGCTATCGTGGTAGTAAGCGCGCATAGCAGTTGGTTGTCTGTTTCAATGAGTAAATGAGCGTTGCTTGGACTCCACGTTCGCCGGATCTCAGTCCGTGTGACTTTTTCCTATAGGGTCACCTTAAATCACTCGTATATACGACGACTATGGACACACCGGATAATAGCGCGGATTGTCGGCGTTGCGGCAGACATCAAAAGCATACCTGGCATCTTCGAGCGCGTACGAGAATCGTTTTTACGTCGTTGTAGACTGTTCAATGACGTCAGCGGCCACCACTTCCAACAACTATTGTAATAATTAATCAAATATATGTTTTTGTAGTTATTATCGTACTTTTTGTCGTTCCAGCGTGACGTTGAAACCCGAATGCGTTTTTCGCGATTTTCACCCTCTCAACATTGTTTGAGACACCACCTTCCATTGCAATTTTTGTTCCCCTTGATGTCTACTAACAACTCTATGAGTTTGTCGGTCCATTAACAGAACGCCCTGTATAGTATGTATTTGGAGATTGTCGCATCTCTCTCGAACGAAGCGAACATTAAGCATATACAAAAATATGTGCTCCGTGAAAATTTTTACATACCCAAGGCAATAAATAGTTTAGTCAAAAAATTTATCCATTATTTTTTATTTAAAACAATGAATAAGCACTTCGAAATAAAATTAATGAAGTGAATTGTACCGGGCACTGTTTTAAAACGTTATTCCAATGGTTGTCTCATGAAGGCACCAATATTTCATTGTATCCAATTATACTATAACTGGGTGTAACTTATCAAAACTGAGAAATTGATTTCTTGGATAAAAAAACTCGACAGAAAGTGAAAAAATATGATCAAAATTTTTACGTAAAATAATATTTAATGTAAAAAGGATAAACGACGCTGAGAAAGAAACTAATTTTCGTTGCGCGTACGAAATTGGAATTAAAAGTGTCGAAGTCGATCAAAATTTCTCCACAACAACAAAATAATATGAAAATATATTAACCGATATTTGACTTTAATCAAATTTCTCAATTATTGAGTTCAACTTTTTAGTAAATTTCATTTAAAATAACAACTTACAACATAAATTTCTCCAAAAGAGGAAATAAAAACATTTCAATAACATGCATCAATTCAGAAATTAATGTTTTAAGTTAGAGGTCTTCAACCTTTTTCTAGTCACGAGCACTGCCTGCACCCATCATCAAAAGAAGAGCACCCTTACGGCAAGTTTGTCATACCAATGCATCATTGCAATTTATACAAGGTGGGTTTACTTGGGACGATGATCAAGTTCTCGCGAGCACAAAATCGGACACTAGCATCGAGTACTCTGGGTGCTTCAGGGAGCACATTGGTGCTCGCGAGCAACGGGTTGAAGAAGCCTGCTTTTTGACGAATGATGGTTAAGGAGAAGAAATTATTTGAAATACTAACTTTTATGTATTGACTTTTTTCATTATGTACAGGGTGACCATACATAATCAATTATGTATAGTTTGTATCTGAATTTTCTTGCCGTCCTGATTTTTTTGCCGGTTGTGTTGCTCACGTATTTAGGGGGGGGGGAATATTTGTTTGGAGGGCAGCTCACATAGCCTCAGCCCCCAAATTCCAGCGTCTATAATTCGAGGGATCCTAATGGATTTGATGAAAATTTTTCTCCACGATAATGTCTATTGTTTAATCATTAATATGAAAAATTCTCAAGGAAAACAGAAAGTAAGTAAATGAAAAAAAAAAATCTAGTTTTATTCAAACTACATTCGTAGTTCTTTAATGAAGATTACGCATGGCTTATTCAGATTAATCAATTCCCTCATTAATTCTGCCTTTCCATCGCTTCTGGAATTGGTTCTCTTATTAATTATGGATTTCCATCAATTCTGGAATTATTTCCTTCATAAATTCTCTATTTCAATCAATTCTAGGATTATTTTCTAATTAATTTTGAACTTTCATCAATTCAATTATTTTTCCCTCTGATTGATTCTGAATTTACAATTCTGGAATTTTTCTCAAATTCTGAACTTATTCTGGACGTATTTTTCTAATTAATTCTGAATTTACAATTCTGGAATTTTTCTCAAATTCTGAACTTATTCTGGACGTATTTTTCTAATTAATTCTGAATTTTTATCCAGTCTGTGATTTTTCTTTCCTTAATTCCGAATTTTAATGAATTCCGTAATTTTCTCTCTTATCAATTCTGAATTTTCATGAATTCTGGTACTTTCCTTTCATTAACTCTCAATTTTCATGAATTCTCGGACATTTTCTTTCATCAGTTCTGAATTTCCATCAATTCTGAGATTTTCTCTTTCATTACATCTGAATTATAATTATTATTGGTGAGAAAAACTGATAATAACAGATTAGTATTTACTGGAAATTAAAATAAATATTGATTTAATCAAATACAATTATGAAGGAAGAACATAATTATCAATGTGATAAATTCAAGAACAATTTTCATCTCAGGAAATTTCTAAAAAAAACTCTCTCCGTTAATATTCAAGACACAATCTATTAAGATTCATCATTTCTGTATATTTTGTGATAATGCACGAATCTTTGAATATCGATTACCCATAAAATGTAAATAAAATCGGGGCTAAGGAGCCCCGAGAGAAATTATTTTCCTACCGGACCCCGCGTCTGAAGGGGAAAGCGCTGTCCTAACTGATTAGCACTTACTGGAAATTACGATCAATATTGATTTAATCAAATGGAATTTATGATGGAAGAACAGCAAACACAATGTGGGATAAATTCAAGAGAACACAACACAATTTTCATGGAAAAATTTCTAAAAAAAACCCCCCCTCTCTCCTTTCTCCCTCTTTATTCAAACATCCACGTCGAATCTCGCCATCAGATCGCCAATTGGCGTAGAACCGCAAAGTCGAACTTTTTCCCCTTCGGCAACCCTAGATGCCGAGTCAAGATTTTTCCAAAAAAACTTGTAATAGAGTGAGTGAATCAGGCGCGTCTATTTCTCGCTTGGTGCCGATCATCCATTCAACTGTTTTATTTTGAAGGGGGAAAAAACTACTTGTTTTCATCCATTAAAGTGCTCATCATTCGATCATGGATTATCAAATTTCATAAAGGATATCATTTTCTATGTAAGGTAATTATCAATTATTTAATTTCTGAAATAACAAAGATTTCAAGATTAGTCGTAAAAGGTCGAGTTGCAATACGTGCGGACAGGTTCTCTCGGAGCAACAGGTTCAAAGACTCATTCTCTTGTTTTACTATTATAATGCTGGCCAAAAAAAAAAATGTGTGTTTTTCTATTGAATATTATTTTATTACTTCAATTTTGGTTTTTTTTTTTTGTGAAGAAATTTAGGGATTTTAGGAAATTTTTCACTGAGATCTTGTGTTGATGTTGTTTTGTCGCCGGTTCTTTTCTCCTCCATTACCTTCTTTTCTTTGGGCGTGAGCCAATGAGAGTTTTCTCTGATTTGAATCGTTTCAAACGTTACGGTTGTGGGAACGCACGTGCTGTAGGTCAAGCGTTTTAAATCTCTTGAATTACGAGAGTTTAAAATTTTATGCCGTCATTAGCACTGTAATGGGATTATAAGACATTGACGGAAACGCTAATTTTTGTTATATTCCGTGAATGAACGATGAACTAAAGGGAGGAAAAGAACGGTAGAATTTATTGTGCATTTGATCCCGCTTATAATGTTTCCGCTTAAAACGTTTTCCCACTGAGTACGATTTTTTTCATGGTCCCAACTTGTACTAATTTCTACTCATTCCCGTTTAAAGCGTTTTCCCGCGTACAATGTTTTTTCCAAGACTGGTTTTCTGGAAAAAATTATAAGCGGGATCACAGTGCCGTTCGTAGGATCAACCTTCGGGGTGGAGGGCGCAAAAATTTGCTTCCCGGGAATTTTTGAGTTGCCACCCTTCTAAAAACATTTAAATAACCAGAAATTGGTTAATATAGCATATTTATAGGGTATATTATAGGGTATTTTCTTTCCATTTTTTAACCGAAATATTTTCCCAAATTTTTTCTGTCAGCTTGTGGGGGGGGGGTGGTGTTGGCAGCACTGCCCCCCCCCTCCACCTATGCCTCTGAGTGGGAATCATTGTAGTTAATATTCTAGTCATACTATTTCACTTATACCTGCTTTTTGTGGGGGGGGGGGAATGAATTAACTTTCAGGTACACACGAGAATCATGGTTAAATCAATTATCAGATTGGCCTATTGTTCAGGAGTTGAGGAAATCCCAGGCGCCAGGTCGCCATAGTAACTAAAAAATTGAGATTGGTGCCTAATTTTTTTCATGTTTGATAACTAAATTGAAGTCTTTGGACCACAAAAATTTCTGGGATTATGCCAGCCTATTTGACTTTGGATCCACTATTTCGGATCAATTTTGTTCGAGAAAAAAAATGTTTGTAGCCTATATATTTACATGATTTGATCAGCTCTACTATAGTGCGTGCAATTTATTTTTTTGTTAATCGTGAGCACCATTTATGCCCATAATCAAAAAGAGTACGTATGAAACCACACATGGTCCTTATATCCTGCATCAGGGCCCGTAGGCTGTGATATTTCGCGTGTCTCGACAGGTCGCCGTAGTGACTGTAAAATCGGTATTGGCGCCTAAAATTTTCCGTATGTGATTGTAAATTGGAGTCTATGAATGACACAAAATTTTCTGCTCTCGCATAAAATTGTCTTTTAACATAGGGAAAAGATATGGAACCCCGAAAAGTCGAAAAAACATTTAGGACAGTTTTTATTGAGATTAAAATAATTCTCTTAGTTCCCAAGAAATTTGGTTGGAGCCTAATTTTTTTAGATTTGTCTTTCTCTGTTCTACAGTGAATTTATTGTGAGCAAAAAACAAAAATGGTAAGAATATGCCACGAGCCCTGTCAACTATAATCAAACTGAAATCCTCATACACCAATCTTTAGTTACAAGATGTATTCAAAGGAGTGCTCATAAATATCTAATGAGAGTAGGGCTAGAATTTCTGACCTAAACACCGACAGAATATGATTCACAAAATATGCATTTATGCCCTTAAAAAACTAAAAATGTGCCGTATAAACCTAAAAATATGCTTTTATAAATGCGCTGACCATATCTTCGTCGAGAAAAATAGGGGGAATTACAGGAAATCGACAATCATTGTCAAAAATGATGCCAAAGGTATAATAAAATTGCCAGTAGTTGCTAATATCGCCAATCATTGCCAAAAACGATGTCAAAGGTAAGTAAAATTGCCAATGATTGCTAAAATTGCTTGTTGTAGGAAATGAAGCTGGGGAAGAGAGAGCTTGAAAGAACAGGAAAAATGCCCTGATATTATTGAAAATCATGAAGAACCCCCTGAAAATTACTGGAAATCATAAAAAATGCCCTATCGCGTAAAAATAGCCAAATACGCAAAGCCATAGAAATCCTAGCCATAATATGAAATTATATGAGAACATCATACCCCCAACCACACCTTGCAGCTGGGCCCGTTTTTTATTTACGGCAGCGGTTCTCAACCGGTGCTCCGTGTGCACTTCCCAGGGGTTTCGCAGCTACCTGAAAATATAAATCAGTAAATTTGATATAACTAAAATAAATTTTGTATTTTTTTTAAAAGTTTTATATTGGTTTGATAAAAACGAACAAGAGGCCTACGGGGCTCTGTCGTAGAAATTATAAACTCTAAAAGGGCTCTGCGTGTCAATAAAGGTTGAGAACCGTTGATTTACAGCATTAAAAAAAATTGTAGGATTCGTCCCGAGCCCCCTGGGCCGGAGCCTCGAAAGCCTCACCCTTGTGGGTGGGGGGGGGGGGGGTTAGGAAGCATCTGATTCTGAAATTTCGTTTGCCCTTACGTCAATACAGTGTTCATGTTTTAGTGAATGAAGTAATATCTGTTTTATGAACAATTAGGATAATTTACATGTAGGAACTTATACATACAAAATTAAGGATTTCCCCTAACTTCAGTTAAGGAACCCTTCACCTAAGCAGTTTATCTACTGGAACAATTTCCCTCGTTATTCAGTACCTTTTCTTCTCGGAACACTTAGCGATGTCTCGGAGGACCCTGGGATTCCACGGAAATCTGGTTGAGAAACACTTCTCTTGAATACCGTATGTACCAGAACAACAGGTTGAAGATGTTTGATAAACCGTACTGTATTAATTATGTAATAATCATTCTACGGATTGAATTTTTAAGATCTTTACGATATTCGAGATTTTTAGATCTTTCTCTAAATGGATGCTTAGCGGGATATTAAAATATTTAAAATTAATTAACATTTGAATATTAAAATTGTGTTTTTCATGATTTTATTTTTTTCCTACTTCAGCATTCTTCAATCTCACGAGCATTTTCGCATCAAGCGTGATTTTGAAAAGATTATTTCATCATGCTCATCTTGTTTTCAGCGTGCTTTTATATAGATTTCCATATTAATGGATACTGAATTTGCTATCAAATCAATGTATTTCATGATCATTCTGATGGTTACAGGTCTCAGAAATTAAATCCATTACTATTTACAAAATAAATAAACAAATATAAGTGATGCTTTGATTGCAGAGATTTGATCCAAAACTCTGACGTTAACATTTATTTGAACTCATGTTAAAGCCTTATTCAGCATTGAAAATTTATCAAGTACATTGAGAAATTGTCAAAAAATATGTATTGTTGTGCAGTACAAAAACACGTCAGGGCTTTTCAAATCGAAAAATAATTTATGCTTCAGCAAATCTTTAGGCGTCAAGCCGATGCTTTGCATGTAATTAAACTTCAATATAACAGATAAAATCGATTTTCATCCATTAAATCGAACAAAACGTTGTTTTGGTCCATATCAACACATTTGATTTAAAATGGTTTGATTGCTAAAAGACTAGCTTGAATACAGTCGGCACCGCTTAATAGGGTATCAACGATTCCAGCACACAATGCCCTATTTAGCGGGGTAAAATCCGATTATGCGGAGGAACAATTCAATTGCCATTTTACAACGTTTGTAGAGTTTGCATATGGAAAACTGACGAAGAATTAGTATTAACAAGCCTTCTCGAATAGATCAGACATCAAAAATGAAAATGTAAATTATATTTAATTACAATGAGCACAATTCGTAAGATTTTTACTTTTCAACAGGGAAGTTAGCGCCCTCTGTCGGCTCAACAGGGAACAAAATAATTAAATTTAAGAAAACTTGAATACTTGGAAGTTAGCATTTACTCTCAGATGCATTTATCTTAATCTAGTAACATATTTTCCATTAATTCTAAAATGTTTCATTCAATAAAAACATTGTGTAACGGTTGATATGCATTAACAGTTGACGTGTAAAGCGCAATATTCCAAAGCGGGGAATCCATTTTCCGATTAGGGGCCGACTGCACATCCCAAATGTATTGAAAATAATTAAGGATTTTTTCTTTTTTTAGGGTTACCAATTCATTTTTCTTTCACGTTTTCTTAAATGCTGATCTATCCTATGGCCCGAAGCACGATCATTCATGAGGATAATGGGTCATTCATTCATTTCTTTACGAGGGTCATAGAAAGCGCGATAATATTAGGCTGGATGTATTTGTTCTCCGAAACACTTGGGAATGGCTGGAATTTGCGGAAAACAAGAGGTATTGAGGAAATATTTGGTAATCGTGAGAACATACTACTATTTCCGGGGTCGTTTCTTGGAATAACAATGCTCATCCGGAAGAGGTTTCTTCTCTTTTTCCGTTTTGTTTCGTCGGTCATAACAGCTTTGCATTCCTTGACAAGCTTTTAGACTGTTATTTGCCCATTGCAGGATTTCGCAGCATATGGTCCGCAATGGTGGAGCTGGTGGTCTTCAGGCAGACTTAAAAATTCCAATGTAATTAGAATCATGAGATGAGAATCGGTCAATTTTATGTCAGAAATCTTGGTGATATCCAAGATTGGACAAATCCCAGGTCGCCATAGCGACTATAAAATTGGTATGGGTTCTTTAAGATTTCCTGTAAGTGATTGCTAAATTGGAGTCGTATGAATGACAAAATTTTTTGATTTCATGACATTGTCTTTTTGCACAGGAAGAGACTATAGTCCCGGAGAAGTCGAGAAAGCATTTCGTAGGGCCATTGTTCTTGAGATTAAAATCATGTTCAACTTCTAAGAAATTTCGGCAGGGGAATAATTTTTTTTTCGATTTGTGGAGCCCTGGTTCAGATCCATATTCTGTAAGTTGTTAGTGGTCCTTCGAACATTGACATTTTACTGGTCCTCGGGTTTAAAAAGTTTGACAAAGGTTGGTCTATTACAGGGTTAGACAAATAAAAAAAATACTGTATATTTAGGTGCCGGTGAAATTTTCTTGGGGCCAAGCACGATTTTTCCTCATTAAAAACAGCCATATATAACTTTCTTTTTTTTCATTTCGGCACTTAATTGCCCTTTCTTATGTTGCACACTGCAATGAAATCATCAAATTTTGTCATCTTTATACTCCAATTTAGCAATCACATGTAGAAAATTTCAGGTACCATAACTGATTTTAATAGTCGCCGTGACGACCTGGCACCAGCCAAGCCCTGGTCTTTTGAGTACCTTTTCAGAGTGGAGAAAAATGCAAATTTTATATTTTTATGCCACATCATTTCGTACTCGATAAAATAAGATCTGAAAGAAATGTCAAAATTTAACATTGGGAAATAATCATGTTAAATGTTTGAATTCATGATTGTGTTGAAACACTCGACCGAGTTGGAACGTGTAGGATCCGGTTCAAGATGGAATCCATTTGTTAACCGCAAATATACTTTGAGAGGACTCTAATGAATCAGAAAAAAATGTGTTTAAGGAGGTTGTTGCACGATCTTGGCTTCTCATGCTTTCCTATGGGGAAAATCTTCCTTTAAGGAACATTTAAAAATTTTCTATTCACTTTAGGAACTCTCAATTTTGTTTTCTCAAATATTATGCATATTTTTATGAACCCGAGCTGTTAGGGTTTTAATCGTTGTTTTTGCCTTAAATTTTGATTTCGAAAACATGCAACTTTTTCAATGATCACCAAAATTTACCCATATTTTGTGCCATAAAAATCTTTTAAATAATTTTATTAAAAAAATCCTCGTGTAAAAGTATGTAACACTAGTGTTGAGAAACACACATAGTTTCAAGACATTTGGAGGAGTGGTGTCCGAAAAAATGTTCCTTATCTAACAAACTTTATTTTCGGAAAAGAGCTCTTCAGTGGAAAACATTAGCATATATATAATTCTGGCCAGCAGAAATAAAAATATTTCTAGCATAGGTAGAACAAAAATTTCAACGCAATTAGACGCGGAAAATTTCATAATATTTGAAAATGTGTTTTTTGGGAAATTTGCGGGCACCAACCCCCTTAAACTTTTGAATAGAATTTTGAAGCAACCCAGCTATTCAAAATGAACTTGCAGCCTTTTTTTTTTTGTCATTGTACCGGACTCAACGGAATGTTCCAAAATGACAAAAATGTTCTTTGTGCCAAGCACTCAGAAATTTGGCTTTTCTTTTCAGATCACTCATCCTTATGGAATGTTTCCCTCTTTTCCATGAGGGTGACAATGGTAGAACGATGGACCCCCCCTCCCCGTAATCTTTTATCCTATAGTACTTGAGAGGTGGAACCCGAGAATTCCTTCTGTAATCCCCCCTTTCAGAGGAACCCAGTCACCTTATCTGAATGGGGAAAGACCTTGTAACTTATTTTTCTAATTCACAAAGATTTTAGGGAATATTTTTTCCTTATCTGCCGGTTTCAGTTTTCTACTTCATGTTTCATCATGTCGAAATGCCACCCACTTTCCGACATTTCTTTGTAATTAGAATATTATCACTTCCATGTATCTAATTACAGAATATTGTCGAGCTATTTCTGCATACGTTGGCAAGGCCAGTATTTTTTTACACGGGTCTTTTGATATCAAACTTAACACTAAAGAAATTATCTGACTCGCACGTGGACTGAAGCAGGAAGTGACAAATCTCAGGTGTCAAGTCAACTAAAAATTTGGCATGGGCGCATAAAATTTCATGTGTGCTTACTAGTCCGAACAATATAAATTTTTTGGAATTTATATCGGCATATCTGCCAGAATGTGGGTGTGGGGATCGCTGTCCTGGGCATAGGCATACGCAGATTTTTCTCCGGGGGGGTTTCAATTTTTTTTCTTCTCAATAGGGTTACGTTTTTTCCTGCAAAATAACACTATAATCTCGGCTTGAACCCCCAAGGGTACTCCAATGGTCTTGAGTAAGTATGAAAAAAAACCCCATCATTTTAGGTAATTTTTTTTTCTTAAAAAAATTGTTCTGGCGCCTAGGTTTTTTTGGAGCTAAAGAGGTTAGCTTCCTAAGCTTGAAAATAAGAACCCCTTGCACTTGCCCGCCTGCAGACAGGTTTTTTTTTTTTTTTAATGAAAACAGGTTTATAATTTTACAATAAAAACATTGGCTTTTATGGTCTATTTCTTAAAAAAGGTTCAAATAGGGTGCTTATTTACTTCCCTGGACCCCCTACCTACTTCGCCTACCCAAATCCGTGCTTACTTTATTTAAAAATATAATTTTGGGGGCTCGCGAGACTTATAAATTTTAGTTTAGGCATGGATACCTTTGCGTTAGCCTTTCAGAATAAGCTCTCCTAACCCTCTCCCCGGTCACTGAAGTTTAAACGCTAGGATTTTATTGAGTGTGTTGAAGATGCCACGAGCACACACAATGTCGTTCTTGAATGCTTCAGTGAATGTCGTGGGTCAAGTGCCGCGTGCTAATGCATGGGCCCACCCGGGCCTCAAGAGAAGGGGTGAGGGGCTCATAAAAATGAGAACCTGTTGAATTTTGCGAGAATTTTCCAGGTAGGGACTCGGAAAGATCACTTATCCCGGGGCCCCCTCGTAATACGGCGTTGCCAACCAGGCCTCTCACGTGCATAGGGGACCCTCGTGATAATGAGATCTCGTTAAGATATTCGGGATTTAGCATTTTTAAATTGATAAGCAATGATTTCTGGAAGGGGGGGGGGCCTCAGAAAAAACAAATTTGCTCGGGGGGCACGATGAGGTTCTCTTAAGACGACTCTGCGAGGTGCTTGCGAACAACTGGTTGGGGAATCCTGACTTGAAGTGTGGGTGCAAGATCACCACTGATGTATAATATGCACCAGTTTTTATTTATTATAACATATTTTTACTTTCAGGTGCTCCAATTATTTAAATCTTTGTAAATTTATGATTGAATGAAAATTTTATGGTGTTAAAACTTTTGCCTTTTATTGCAGGTCATCGTCACTCTCCGTGACAATTTTGAACTCTTCCTAGTCAAAACTTGCCAACATATGTCATTGCCATGCGGTCGCCTAACGTCATAACCTTCCCCATCACATTGTGCTTATCATTCATATTAGTAACGGCCATAGAGAGGATAACAGTCCCCCAGGATGCTCATCCGGGACACAGTATTAAGGTGATACATTCCAAAGGAAGAGACATAGCCCTATCGGCGGGCAGGTTCACGCCATATTTTGCCGTGTTCAGAGATGGCAGCGTCGTATCGACGAGGTCTTTGGTGCCGCTGGCCGGCGATTCGCCGGTCAGGTTATCTGTTACCATGACCGGGAATGACGACGAAAACGGCAACGAGACGACGACTACCGAAGAATTCGACGTGTACGTACGGGACAGGCGAAAAATGGTCACGTTCGTCCGGAATTTCTACGAGGGCCACGTTTCTGAAAACGAACCGAGTGGAGCAATCGTCAATGGCCTCCAGGACCTCGGTGTCAGGAATGCCGAGGGCCTGGCATCTTATTCCTTGTCGGGTCCTGGTAGCGAATCATTCCACGTTGTCGACGAGAACGGCAGGGATGTCCTGGTTGTTTCGACTCGGCTTCTCGACAGAGAAAATCGAGGTTATTACGACCTTACCATGTCGGTAGAAGATTCCGAAGGTTGTAGAGCCGCTGTGCCTTTGAGGATAACCGTGGATGACATCAACGACAATTCCCCCACGTTCGTGGATAAGCAATACACCTTCGAGATCCGCGAATCTCTTCCGAGATATTCTTTGGTGGGTGAGGTCAGGGCATTGGATCCTGACGGTGACAAGCCGTCTTACCATTTCTTTGGCGAAAGCCCGGAAGAGTTCGTGGTCGTCCCTAAAACTGGAGAGATCCACCTCATTGCCAATCCGACCGTTCAAACCTATAACTTCCACGTCCAAGCCAGTGATAACCGAGTGCCGCCGAGTTACAGTGAAGTGGTGCCCGTTACGGTCCGAGTGCGTCCGTTCGTGGACCAGTCGGTCCGTTCCCATCAACAGTTAGAGAAATCCGAGTCCAGTGACGTGCTGGTCCGTCGCAAGCGTTCCATCAGGCAAACGAAGACCTATGACGGATACACGGAAGCTGACGGCAACGTGCCTGGAAAAGTCATGTTCCGCCTCGAGAGCCTTCACCCGGACGAGAGCTTCAACATGGAGAACGGATCTAGGTGGGTCGAGATTGACCCGAACGGTGACATCAGAGTGAAAGAACCTTGGGATTATGAGCAGTTGGAACGAGAAAAGACCATCGATTTCTGGGTGCTGATCCGGAGGCCACAGAAACCTGGTGAGTGAGATTTTTTAAAAGCATTTGGACAGTGTTTCTCGAACTTTTATAAAAGTTTGGTAAAAGCTATTTTATAGAACATGAATGCAACCACTGAAGAGAATTAATCTGTTACATTTGTTGGTTGTTTTTCAAGTTTTGTAAAAATTATTTATTAAACTTTTCTAGTGTAGTCCCGGCCTAATATATGTAAGAACCAGAGAGGGAGAACACGTAGGGTGAGGTTGAAAAGGGAAATCTATTTTATCTACCACACTGTTTTTCTTTTCTCGCCCTTTTCTATTTTTTTCTTTCCAATTCCTTTTTCTAACGTGCGGTTAGGTTAAGACAAGATTGCCAGATTTATCGCTGATTCGTCAAATAGAGATCCTTCGAATTCATTGCCAAAAGCTTGTAAGGGAAGGGGGTTAATATCACACATCCACTTTCAATGCAACTGTCCAATAATCAGAAAATTTCGTTCCTCGTTTGGCTCCTTTAGCAATTTTTAGGTGCCAATACCATTTTCGAGTCGGCCTGGGATTTGTCTAACCCTGCCGAAGATATTTTTCAACAAACTTGCAGCTTGTGTCCTCTGGCCACCTCACCATCCAATATTTCCGTGCCCTCTATGTGGGAATTTATCCGCAGCTCTTGCTCCTTTTAATACTTATTTACTTACTGGCATTGTTGAGATAATCTCAGCTCACTCACATTAGCTATTTTCGACAATTTCTCCACAACTCATTTGCATCGGCGATAATTAACTTGCTCCTGCAACCACACCTACTATGGTGCTATTTGAAAAAGTTTGGCACGCCGTTAAACCCAGTTAGGCACTGTGCGCACTGAGAAACACTGCCTTCAAACAATAAATGAATTTTGAATAATTTGTGCCTAAAATATCTCCGAATCTGATTTTAAGACGTTATCAATTCAAGCAACATTTGTTGTCTGAATCACGCTTTCTTCAACGAAAGCCAACTGCTGTCATATTGTGAGGTACAATAATGGATGGGATGAGTCGTTCAGGTGGCGCCTCAGAAAGGGTGAGGCGGATAGGACCATATACTAAATGACAGGCAGCTGTTATTCCAGATCATCTTATCCTTTGTTTGCGAGCTCTAAAATGGTCACGACTTGAGCATTGTTCACGTTGTTAATCGACCTTTTCATCATCATCCAGTCCAGTGAAGTACCTTTTTTCCCTCCATCTTTCACTGCATTTGGAGAATTTTTTTTTGCCCGTTACATGGGACTATAGAAAGTAAATCCGACAGCGTTAGTGATACTGAAAACCAATGATTATTTTCTCTGTCCCTATACATCTATCCGATGATTTCTGCATGGTGATTAACTTATCACTTGCTCGTCTTATCTCTTTCGATTATTTTTAACCGTGGATATCTACTCTTCTACCCAAGTAAGTGTGCGAGAAAGATATGGGTTTTTATTGTCAAACTTTGATGCACTTGCACTTTCAAAATATGGACCCCGTTTACGGGGTTTAAAATATTTTTGTACTGTGTGTGTGTGTGTGCCGTCGTGGAAAAAAAATGAGCCTATGGCAGAACTTGACAAATCGAGCGAAAATCTAAGTGCTAACCAGATATCTCAGGAGCAGAGTGTGATTTTTCTTATTTTGTTCGAGCTAGTAATCTCGGAAAATTTTAGGTGCCACTGCCAATTATTTGGTCACCTGGAGTCCTATGAAACCATGGTTCTGAAGTAGGGTTCTTCAGAGAGATTTCGGGGGTTCACGAACAATGATAAAATAATTACTGTGATTATTACATGCTGAGAATTTTTTTTTGTAAAGGGGTCCGTATAGCCTTGGTTTTATTGGTTCGAACGGAGCACAAAAAAGTATAAAAACTTGCTATAGGAAGACGAAGAACATCACGTGTTCTTTGATGTGTTCTCCACAACCTTTCCCCGAGTAACAGAAACCATCTGTGTTGATCATAAAAAAGAGCACTCTTAATGTCAACTTCAAATTCCCAGTTTATGGATACTTTTATTCCAGAATGTTTATTCAACTGCAGTGGGGTGTTCAATTGAATAAGTACCAAGATTTCTCGGGTTTGAAATCACGCACCACCATCGCATAGGCAGTGATAGTCTTGGAAGTCTGGGGGGGGGGGGGCACGATGATGTCAATTCATATATACATTAGATCAATCGACTCCGCCTTTGACGCTGGGGGGGGGGGCACATCTCCGCCCATGCATCATCGAGCACTTTGAGGTGCTCGGTTGATTACTATTTTGAAGCTGTCTGATTACGTGCGCCTTGACAAATTAAAAAAAGTCCTTATCCAAGTTTCTTTTAGAAGCTAAGTATATTTTTTGCCTGATTTTGATATTTATGAATTTAATATAGCTTGACACATTTATATAGCTTAGAACAGTGATTCCCAACGTGGGCGTTAACGCCCCCTTGGAAGGCGATGGAAAGTTCCAGCGGGCCGGTAGAAGCTGCATAGGATCCTATGTGTTAGATTGCATTGGGGGTGGTGATGGGAGAAAAAATTTCTGAAGGGGGCGATGGGAAAAAAGGTTAGGAAACTATGGCTTAGAATCTTCTCCATGGTGGTTCACTCTGACGTAAATTCCGGGATTTTTGTTTTTCAAGCTTCAATTGAGTAATCAAACACGGAAAATTTTAGGTGACTATAATAGGTTTTGGTCGCCGTGTAGTAGTGGTCTGGTGCCTGGGATTTGTTACGAGTCCCGCTCATATGATTGATGCGAATCGTTCAGTGAAATTCCAGTATTTGATGGATCCATGTATTTTTGAAAGTGTTTGAAGTTTTGGAAGGATTAAAGGGCGCATCTCCTGTGATGTTTGAAATTCGATGCACAGGATATAAACCTCTTTTCTTCTGTTCCCAGCACAGAAAAGGGCTATTCAATCAATCATTCAAAACCGAAATGACGAATTCCTGCTTCGTCTGAGTCACAGAAATGACAGTTTTATGACGATTCACAAGTTTTTTTTTTGATCGATGCGTTGTCCGTCACTTTATGAACTATCGCATTTCTCATTGTCCACCGAACAGTATTATTGCGTTTCTTATTGGACAGTATTCAAGAATTCACTTCCATATGCCATGTCTGCTTCAACTTCTCCATATTTGAGTAGATTTTAGTCAGACATATTTCATCTATTTCGCATTGCTTGGCTGACGTTGATTTATGGTTATAATTGGCAGCATCTGTGATTTGGATCATTGAAAAGTATGGGAATATGATTGAAATCTTATAAAATTTGATGAGTCGGGATTCCAATTATTCATAAGTTGTAAAAGAAGAGATGTTTATTCCAGATAAACATAAGGTTTGGAATTACCGTTTTTCCCTCCATTAGGTAGCTTTCGAAATGCAGCGGAAAAGGCTTATCTCGTGACGATTGATCGGGGTGCAGATTTCTTCAGCCTCAACGAAATTCCTCTCTATTGATATTAACACAACAGATAGGCGAATGTTTTTCGAAAGGCTACGCAATCAAAATCATTCCTATGTAATGTTAGAATTTTCTCCAAGTGTAGGGCTGGACATGCCGATTAAAAAAAATCAGTGTTGGCACCTAAAACTTTCTTTGTACGGTCACTAAATTGCAGGCGGAGAGCGGCACAAAATCTTTGGAATTTATAGCAGCATTATCTGCCAACACGAAAGAGGGTCATTGTCCCCTGGGAAGAATCAAAAGCAGCATTATTTTAGCAAATTTTTCTTCAAACATTTTCTATGTGGGTAAAATTTTTTTCTGGAGCGTAAATGATATTTTTGCGATTTGCCCAGCCCTGTCCAAATGTAAATAATTTTTTTTCGTGAAACGCTTTCTATTGAATTCAGCGTCGTGTGCAAAGAAGATTCGTGGAGTTCAATTCTCGAATGATTGAATGACTTATAGCAGGTCCATTTCACAGACCCATGTGCGGTAATTAGGCAAAGGCCTGCGACCTCTCAGCAGAATAATATTCAGCATGTGAGAATGTATAAACCAGGGCTTGACAAATCGAAAACAAATTTAGGTGCCAGCCGAATTTCTTAGGATCCAAGCCTGCTTTTTCTCAAGAAAAACTGTCCTAAATGACGTTTTTTTGACCTTTCCTAGACTTAATGATTCCTTTCCATGATGTTGGAAGTCATCTTTCATTAAGGAATAGGAAAATTTTTTGTCATTCTTGGACTCCAATTCAGAAATCCCATAAAGAAAATTTAAGGCATTCATACTGATCTTCTAGTTACCATGGTGACCCCGATTCGCCAAGTCCTGCTGGTATGAACAATAGGCTAATTGTTTCGCATCAAAGTTTAGGGGCCCCCTGAAACTTCCCCAAGGATCCCTGATAAAGAACCGTAGTGGGGGAAAAATTGTATTCAGATCTGGAGGCTATACGAGCCGGAAGCTTATATAAGTTCCATTAAATTGATTAATAAACACATACTTTTGTGTAAATAACTTAAAAAAATCACCTTGCTGTGATTTTTACAGTCTTTGCCCTCGGTGTCGACAGGCTATGTTATTCAGCCATTACAAAACACCTCTATTACCAGGCAGAGCTGACAAATCCCAGTTGCCAGTCCATGACGGCATAGAGTAGAAAATAGGTATTGGCGCTAAATATTTTCCGTATGTTAATGCTAAATTGGAATGTGAGGATTGGGGGCGGGGGAGGGGGACACACACAAAATTGTGGGAGTTCACGATGGATTGGCTCTTTCCAGCATTGGACGGGCAGAAAAAGCCGAAAAACATTATTTAAGATTTTTATTTAATTGGGGGGGGGGAAGGAGAACAATCCTTGGCTTCTAAGGCCGGAATTATTAAATGAACGTTTGCGTTTGATAAAAGATCTTTTACAAAACTTGAAAAAAAAACCCCCAACCAATAAGCCTAATGGTTGGGAGTTACATTTGAGCGAATGTAATCGACGCGCTTATTGTAGGGCTGGATGCGCCATGCCGACCAAAAAATTGGTATTTGCCGCCTCCTAAACTTTGTGTAGTTATTTAATTGCAGAGAGAGTAGCACAAAATGCTAGGAATTTATAGCAACATATCTGCCAACGCGAAAGAGGCTAAGCCCCCCTGAAAAAGTCAAAAGAAGCGTCATTTTGGGCTTTTTTTCTTAGGGTAAAATTTTTTCTGGTACGTACATTTTTTTCGCGATTCATCCAGCTCTGGCTTATTGGTTGCATTTTTTAAAGTTTTATAAAAGAACTTTTTAATTTTTCAAACCCCGAGGTCGACAAATTCCAGGCAACAGCTTTACCATGGTGACTAGAAAATCGGTACAGGAGCTAGACATTTTCTGCATGGGGTTGCTAGATTGAAATCTGAAGATTACAAAAAATTCCCTGTTTCATTGCAGTGCTTCTTTCAACTTGAGAAGGGGGTAGGGAAGTTAAATTAAGTCTCCAAAATATGTCAAACCTATTATTTCGGATAATTTTTCTTGAGCAAAAAATGTGCTTGGCTCCTTAGAAAATTTTCTGATTTGGTCAAACCCTGATAACCTGCTGATTATAGAAGGCAGCATCCACTAAATACAGAGTCTCGTTTATCCGACGTCCCACCGCCAAAACACATAAAAACGCATCAATCGGCAACAAAAACTGCAAGTTGTGAGCGTAGTCTATTTTTTGTTGCGCCCGACTCGACCGCAGCTAATTAGTTACCCCGACTGTACAGTGGCGTGCCCGTCTATACTATCTACACTATGACTATGATGATCAGTATGAAATAACGAAATTGTCGCTATTGTCAATTGCGATGACAACGAAATTGAAGAGCAAGATAAAGCACATACTGTTGAGCCTTTCCGAATTTCACACAACGACTAAGGCTCTAGAAACTGCGATTAAATACATTGAGCAACAAGAAGCAGCTACAGGAATCGACATGATAATGCTTCAAAGATGGCAAGACTTGCAGCGAAGAAACGGCTCTCGTTAGGAAAGCAGACTACGATAAAAAAATTTTTTAAACTATCACAGGACTCAACTTTTGAAGTATACTGAATTTAACTTCAGAATATTCTGTAACTGTTAATTTTCTGAAATTGGTAAATTTTTTTGTTTTGTTGTAAAACGCGATTATTAGGTTCATAACGTTTAAAATTTTAACGTAGTTTGACGTTTAATAAGCTTTTTCCTAACGCCTCCCTATTATCCGATATTTTCGCTTATGCCTTCCAGTTTATGTCGGATAAGCCAGACTACTATACTTGCATCAGGGGTCTTCAACACTGCCCTCCGAGTTTTTTGCTGCGGCCCACCGACAATTTCTAGAAAATAGCTATTTTTTTGAATAGAAAAATTAATAAATTCCGAAAAAAAATCGTTAAGAGCTCTTTCCGCTGGAATCCGTACTGCTGTATTTAGAAATATGAGAGAATTTCAAGACTCAATATTAATGCTGTGCATCTGATACATTAAAAAGGGCCGTCGTAACGAATTCAAGGGAGACTGTCAGACCAGATACGACCCAGTCTGTCCCTTCCGGGATGTAAGCCTTTTACCCGTGTGGGGATTCAAGAGACCCGGAGCCATAACAGTATTTCAGGCCTACTCTTTTATATAGGCTACGTAGTTTGAGAGGCCAAATTCGGCATCCAAAAGGTATATATAATTACAGAATTTACAGAAATGCTAAAAAAAACACCTTGGTGAAAAAAAATAATTTTATAATTATTGAAGAAAAAATTTTCACGATTGATGAAATAGAATTATATATTAAAAGAAATAATTGCTATTGCTGTACGAGTGATGGAAATAATTTCGGAATTGTTAAAAGTGGTTTTGTCAGGATTGCAAAGAAGAATCATGAAAAAATTTTTGAAAGAAATAATTTCTCATAGTTATAAAAATTTAAAATTAACGAAAAATTTTAAAATTATCGGGTAAATTTCTGATTCAATAAAAGGAATAACTAGTTAAAAATAATTAGTTCGTGAATTATTCAATTAATGAAAGGAAATTGTTTGAAAATTAATAAAAATTCAAATTTAATGTAAGAAATAAATTCAGAGTAAATAAAAGTGTTCAATAATCTGGGGAACTTTGTTTAGTAACCGACAATATACCGTTGTGTGACGTGGTGGCCCGCGGGCTTCGTGGAAAGTTTAATTTGACCCTCAATGTCCGAAATGTTGAAGAACCCCCCCGACTTACATTATAACGCTAGAAAAACTTAAACCGAGTTTCTTCTATAAAATTCTGACGTTTTTCGTCTCATCAGGGGGATACTATTGCACTGAATAGCCCTAAAAGCGATTGACCCGAGCTCGAAAAAGTAAATGGCAGTTCGGAACGCGGACGTAAAAAGTGGAATGTAACTACGGTACTTTATTTCCATCGATAATATTCTTTTAAACAAGCCTCCATCCACACTTAACGGGTTTTAAGTGGGAAAAGCCAATCGGCAATCTCGGGGTTTCCCCCCCAAACATTTCTATTAAAGGAACAGCTTTTGTTCTTTCATGGACCGAATGGACCATTTTTTTCATTTTCAATTTATTTCCTCTTTTTAATCGCGAGCTTGGCTTTTTGATGGAAGCGATCCGGATTCGGTAACATTACACCCGTACAACGAAATGTTCCGAGACACGGGCACATACTGGCCAGCTTGTTCGTTATCCGCCAGATACTTGAGCCTCCATTTTTCAAGTGTCCTTTTCTTTTCCGTTGTGTATGTTTATGTTGATATCAATGGGTGCTGAGATGTCGGACAAAGCGAGTGGCGAAGATTGTAATTCAACCGGGCATTGAAGTGTCCGGTTTGATGTCTGTGGCCCGTTCAACTTTTTCTTTTTGCCCTCTTGAATTTCTCTTCTATATGACGTGGTTTATTTTTACTTTATCATAACCCGTTTTTCAGTAATTAAACAGTAGCCCTACTCAGCTATCGCTAGTAAAGTTCATGGGCGAGATTTTCGTTCGATGAATAACCGTAATCGATAACGGTGAGTCAAGACGAGTTTATACACTTACAGAATCAGCAGGCAGTGGCGTCTTATGGCTGGGCTGTAACGAGGCCTCACAAAGTATTTTTTTTATAAAAAAAAATACGAATATGCAAATTTTTTTTAAATGTTTAAAATGAATTCAAGAAAGCCTAAATACTTGAGTTCCGGGTATTCGAACTCGTTTCTCTTGAACAAAGATTGAAAACATTTAGTTGACGCAAAAAAATTGGAAGTACGGTACTAAATTTTATTGCACAATATTGAATTCAATTTGAATAACAGTGGTGACACCATTGGCGTACGCAAGTGGGGGGGTTTGGGGTTCTAACCCCCCCCCCCCTCAAGCCGATATTATATTTTTATTTTACAGGCAAAAATGTAAAGCCCCCCCCCCTCTGAGAGGAAAAAAAATTGAAAACCCTTCCTGAGCAAATTCTGCGTACGCTTATGGGTGACACTAAGAACAAATTTGCGCATGCGGGGTTATTTTGTAGCAGCAGTTGCAGGGTCTCGCTACCCAAAGCAGTATGGATTTTTGCTGGAGATTGCAGAGCTAATCGTTTTAATAATGACGTATTTTTCCCCTATACGATTTAGGGTGGATTCACATCCACAGATACTCGGCGTACGTTCTTTAACATAAAAATGTCTGCCTGTGCAGCCACGATACGATAGATAGGAATACGTTCACTGGTTTTATGTTAAAGAATGTTTGTCGTGTCTGAAACGACGCGGTGAGTGTCTGTAGATGTGACGCTATACATAAAAAAAATCCATCGGAATTTCTTATTGCGGATAATATACTGCTGCGTCTCATCTGCACTTTTTTTTCTTTTTCTGAGCGATTGGAATAGAAATTAGCAATTTGAAATTTTGTGAATTTTTATCAAACATGACTTGGAAAAGATGGTGCGGAAAAATCGAGATTTTCCTACGAAAACCGTGACAAACAATCAACCAATTCCTTGCAAAGGTCATGCGTGTTTAAATGGCCCGGTCGCCATTTGCGGGATTGCGACACCAGTGCGGTCTCTCAGATTTTCACCCCTTTTTGACCCCCCCCCCCCCGTCAGCAAAATTTCGTCAGCAGCTTAGAATATTTCATATCTTCAAAAAGGGGTGGTTGATGACGTAAGCAACCTTCAAACCCCTCTCCCCCCCTTGATGCTGACGTAATACTTGAATGACCCCAAGACCCAATCCTAAAGTATTGGAGGCTTTCACCAATTCTTAAATTACTTTTTTTATCAACTCTTTAATTTCATGAATGGCGGAATCAATTTTTTCTTTCATTTTCAATTTTCATCAATGAAGGACTTATTAATTTCATCATTTCTTATAATTTTCATCAATTTCGCAATTTTTCTTTCAATTATTTTTAGTTCAATTCTAAAATTTCCAGTTTCACGAATTGTTTGTTTCCACTCATTAGTTTAAAATTACTTTCAGTGTTGGAATTTTTTTAAGGACATTTCTCACAGTATTCCTATATATTCTGGAATAATGGATGCCGATTCCAATCTCCCACAAAATCGGGACGGAGGAGGGTCCCCGAACATTTTTGGGGCACCGGAATTGTTGAGATAAACCTGGCCCTGCAAATGTCATATCTAATACTGCTTTCTGGCAGACAGTGTTGCCAACTTATTTTCCTAGCAGATCTGGCCTTTTTCTCGGGCATTTAGGTGGAAAAAATACCCATACATAGTTGCTAGTTGTTTTTCTGGTCTTTTGCAAAAAAATTTCTGTGGTAGTCTTTTTCAGTACTTCTCTGTCAAATTACTTGAAAATACGGGAATTCCCTGAAAAAAAACGGGACGTATGGTTATTTTAATTATAACAAAATCAATTCCAGTTGTTTAAGGCTGATACCTAGGGGCCATTCAAGTATTATGTAAGCAGATTTTCAGCCATTTTTGACCCCCTTCAGCTTAGAATATTTCATATCTTCAGAAAGGGGTGGTTGATGACATAAGCAACCTTCGAACCCACCTCCCCTTGTCAGCAAATCCGAAACCCCTCCCCCCGATGCTGACGTAATACTTGAATGACCCCATGGTTGTTTTTGATGAAGAATCTAGTTGAAAAATTTTTTCACTGTGTGTGTGTTGGTAACAGTGCCGGCAGGGAATAGTCATATGATGTATGGACACGTTATCTTATGCTTTCATATTTCCAAGTGAGAAATTTTTTTTCATAAGTCCCCGTCCATAATAATGCCAGATGAGTCCTATTAGTTTCATCTGGTCTCGATAAGAAACTGTAAACAGTTTACACTACCGATGCGATCTGTTCCAGAATTTTTCTTTTTTCCCCCCATGAAGGAGAGTAATGAAATGATTCAGTGTATGTGAGCACCCTCTTTTCAATCCCATCACGTGGTTTTCGCTTGTCTACGGCCTCTTGTAAATAACATCGTTAATCATTGAATATATATATTTTTTTTTTCTATTTGGATTGAAACGAATTCTGTTGTACATTTTGTGTGTGGGATGTTTACTTGTTATTTCAAAAGTAAAAATAAAGGAAAAAAAAAAATTCTCACTGGTATATCGAGAGATAGGCTGAAGGCGATGACTTCAAATATAAAGAGTCCATTATACACGTTTTTCTTTTCCATGATACAAATATTAGCTGATAGTCTGGGAATGCCCCAAGGCGTCTCAATCGCTCCTCTATCAGTCCATCTCTCTTTTTTTCGTGAATTAAATTTGCCTAAATATACGTAATTGCTGTCGGTTTTTTCTTCAGTTGTATAATGAGTCTTTTTATCTCTCGTTATGTCTACCTGCAATGACAAGACGCTGTGTAGTAGTCAGTCACGTGATGGCGATATAGACGGAATATTCTTGTTTGAGTTTCCGTGACGTGGAATGTTTTAAAATGATACGGCTATCTATCAATTGGTCGGCGATATGAAATGTTTTCTGTGGTTTTTTTTTTTTTGGAAGTGTTATGTCTGCCTGTCCTTGCGTATCTAAGTGTGGGTAAAGGGCGGAGTTGTGTCTTTGACTGGCTCGGAGTCGATTTGCTGTCTATTATAAGCAATGGGTATGGATGTCATAGATAAAAGAATATATTTTGATTGGTTTTTGTGTTTTTTTACCTGGATGACATATAACACGACGAGAAGGAAATTAAATGAGTGCTCTTTGGGGATATCTCGAATCGGAATTGCATTCAATTGGGTTGTTTTTTTCGTTCTATTGATTCGAAAAGCTGTCACAAAATAAAAGAAAGCAACAGCATTTATACATATCTAGTATTGCTGGTGACTTTTAAACCAACTGTGTGTGTGATTGCTTGAAAACCCTTATGTAAAGCGAACAAAAGTAATGAAATGAGGTGGGATGAGTTCTAGCAATGCTCTAGTGTAGGCATCTTCGCTGCACGAGACCAGTTCGATTCTCATTGAAGCACTCAGAAGTGCTCTGTGCTTATGCCTGATCCTTGTGAGGTGTTTTTCGACACCGCAGATAACCATCCTTTTTCAATTTTCATTTCAATATGTGTCCGAGTTGTCATGTGGGTGCTCTGCATGTACTGGGCTGAAAAGTCCTCGCGGCTCTTAAAACGTTCCAGTGAAAGCACGTTGTATGTTTTTTGTGGTTCGTGATTAAAAACTTTTCACCATAATCATTTTTTTCCTTCAATTGAATCCAGTTTGTAAATGTAAATTTTAAAAATTTTACATTTTATGAAATTTTCGAGAAATTTAATTTGGACTGAAGACTATTGAGTTGAATTGATTTTGACGTTGTATATTTACGGATTGATGGGGGGTTCACATAATCATTTGCAGGAGCCTCCCATAGAATACAGGCGTTTCCAAGGGTTATGCAACTGTAAAAGTAAAATATGTAGAACCGCCGTGTTTATGCTAGTCAAAAACTGCCGTATATCAACCATAAAAGCACAAATTGTAGTTTTTATTTTCGTGTCCATGAACATTGTTCTTTATTCAATTATTTGATTATTTTTCCATACGAAATGTACGGATTCATTAGAACTGACCATAAATGATCAGTAGAGTCAACACACAGATCCTTTGTGTGAGGCTTGGGGATGCGATACGTGGTCATTGCACGATTTTTTCAGGACCGAGTTCTGGTTAATTTCTTGGTATCCTATAATAGACCGTCCTTTGTACAAACTGCGAAATTTTTACATCTGCTGGTAGTTCTTTTTGCCCACTAATGTCTTTTCTATTTTTAAGTATATTGCCAAGCCGCGGAGCATCCATCTTTTCCAAAAGGCAATTTCTGCTCTACTCAAAAAAAAAAAGAAGTAGAAAAAGTATACTGTATACAAAATTTTTTTTTCTCTACATTTTGAGGGAGAATATAAAGCCAAGGAAAGCAACGGGATAGGCTCTTGACATTTTTTTTTTCCGTTTTATTCTTCCTTGCACATGGTGGTGAATGACGGCCGGCGGATGGAACAATTTATTTATAGATGCCTACCTTCTCCCTTTCTTTCGACCGTAGGCCTCTCTGGCACATGGATTTATTTCATTTGTGTCTTTTAAATCACATGCTTGTGCACCACGAGGCCAGTTTTCTTCCAAAAACTTCTGCAGGTCTTGAATGACATGCTGTCTTTTCACACACTACATGTTTTTTTTTTTTACACCTTGAACCGAATCATGTTTGATGTTAGAATTTCAGATGGAGTTGAGGATAATGCTTTGTGGATGGATACCAGAGCGGCTTATATATCATTAACTTTTTTTTTTATACTACACTGCCTCAGACATTATACTGATAGTGTTTTGAAAAGTTTCAAAACTGATTAGCAGGTGATATGCAGCCTATAGAACTGCTATAGTCCTACTGCAATCTTCTTTTTGAATAGCACTTTTTTTTTTATCTTAGTGCCCATCTATTAAAACACAGTAGAAACCAAGGATCCCTTGCGTTATGCCACAATTATTCGTTATATTTTCATTTTAGTTTCTTTGTTCTAAGGCCGGCATTAGACTTTAAAGGTTTTCGTAAAGTTCTTTTATAGAACTTGAAAAATTCAGTCAAAAGTTTGAAAAAAGATCTGTCACGTAACTTGAGAAAAACGAACAATAAACGTGAAATGAACTACGGCCAGATCGCTATACGCAATTTACTGCCTCAACGGGTTGGGTTGATGCCAAATGAAGGTGCCATCTATCGGTGATCATCTCATGCTCGTCAGGGAAAATATCTATATTCCTCCCCGGGATTCGACGACAACCTTCACCGTGGTTGACGAGCATCTTACCACCACGCCACTCGGGGTGTTCGATAATAGATAAGTCTGTGATTCATAGTTAATGTTCCTCCGAAATAACTTTGACATCGGACAAAAGCGCCACGAGATGTGACGAAATCACATCCGATTTTCAAGGGTGTCGTGAATGCCAAAATTTTAGGAATCCCTTAAATAAGCTTCAACAGCATCCGACATCGTATATTCATTTTAATTGGGAGCAACCCCTCCCTATTATCGTTAAAATCCTTATGGCCAGTCTCTCACGTAGTATTGATTACACTCGGAGTGTATCAGTTTTTACTGTTCGTAAACATTCCTAATGAGACTGTTGATGAGATTGATGAAACGCTCCGTATACATAAGGCCACAATATCGAATATTATTCTCTTTGATGCAGATAATCAAAATGGCCCATCATCATTTCGTGATCCTTCTGAAAGGAATACATTCATGCTAATGCCACTTCGGATTATTATTTCTGCGTCATGGTGGTGAACGAATCATTATTTCGGAATCCTGTGTATAGGAGTTGTCTGCTTATTATGCGAATGCGTTCGGCAGTGAATTTTTTTTAATGTATTATCCAGCCTTGGGAAACTTACGTGCAATTTGCAAATGCGTGTGTCTTTGACCTGATTTTCGCTTGTTGATACCGGTTCGTTCTCACAATGGAGACAGTTTTCTTTGAACAAGAGGGATTTTGTTTTTTGCTATTTACAGGTTTCGACCCAGCCTGAGAGTCGAATCATTCTTTTTCTCTCTTCCTTATAACGAACTAGTTTTAATGAGTCCCATAATCAATTATAGACCTATCGATGCGTATCGATTTCGAACGTGAAAATCGAGATTTACTTCTCATTCTTGCAGGGTTGAAATTTTGACTGGTCAATACTTTCATACGAAGGATTTTTTAACAAATTATTTGGTATTATTTGGAATAAATCGTTATCATTTCTCTATAATTGAAACATGGCTGTTATATTTTTGTAAAAAGAAATATATTTTTTCCATATTATCACGTATGCGGGACTCCTTCGAGCGCGGGGCCTTGTGTGGCCGCATCTGTCACACACCCGCGGGGGCGACTATTGTCAATTTAATCGAATACTAAACATGCATGTTTATCAAATAGCCACGATTGTTTTCAGAGCATTTATGGTGCAAAAAATAAAATCAAAACATGGGCTTCAGAACCTGTCTGCTCCTACCCCTCCTTGTTAGTTATGACATCAATTCAAGACCTCTTGGGACAATCATCGGTCCGTTATACGCACACAGCGCAGTCCAGTGCCTGAGCGAGGCATATTATGTGCAGCCTGTGCGGAAACATTTCTAATTTCCGGAAAGTGAAAGGACGTGGGTTCGATTCCCCGCAGGGGCAGTTGAATTTTCACGAGCTCCAAGGAAAGATTGAGAGATCTTCGCAACAGCCAGTTGTTAAAAAACCTTCGTATGGTAGCCGAGAGTGACGTCATCCTTGTACAATACTTTCATAGTTAAAATAGAAAATTTAATCGGTGAAAACTATAGAAATAAGTATTTCTTATGGTATTGAAATTGTATTTTTTTTCAACTGTTTCTCCCGTATTAAATTTAAAATTGAAATATTTTTTAATTTTGACACGCCAATTAATTTGGTGACAATTTTATTAATAATTAATTTGTCAACAAATTAATTATTAATAAATAAATAAATAAATAAATTGATTGTTCTTGTTTGAAAATGAAGTTGTGTTCGTTTTGATCAGTGGTGGTATTAGCCATACATGATGCATAAAAGTTGTTTCAAGCGCCCTGGTTGATATGAGTTTTGACCATTTTGAGGGGTTTACGATTGGCGTCTTTAAATGGTCGAAACAAACAGCGACCAATTTTTCCATTGTTTACTTTTTTTTAAACTTGATTTTTTTCAATCTCGTTATAGACATTTTGGCTTCGTGCAATATATATTTTTTCATGTATGGTTCATCACATACATGCTCAATTCACGGCCTTTGGAGTCATCTGGTGTGGCCCACAATCTCAAACTAAATTTTGTAAAAATCAACTAAGCGGCACATTCGAAGATCAACTGAGTGACGCGCGGCCCATTTCCAAATCACTTAAGGAACCCGTGGCACATTTACAGATCACTTACATGACCCTCGGTGCATTTAATGATCTCTCAAGTGACCTGCGTCACAGTTCCAGAGCGGAGCGTACAGCCACAGAGTTCACAGACCGGCCCGCGGTACAGTTCCAGATCACTCAAGCGGCTTACATCACATTCCCACGTGACTAGAGTGATTTGAGAATGTGACGCGAGTCACTTAAGTGACATGCGGCTTATTAAAAGATCACTTGAGTGACCCGTAGTAGAATTCTAGAACATTTATGCGGGCCGCGGCTCAATTCCAGAGCACATATGTGATTCGCGACCGGTTATCAAACTAATGAAGTGGCCGCGGTTCCCTAACGGTTGAGCACCCTTGGTTTATCAGCTGGAGGTTTTGGACAATATGGTAGAAACATGGCAAATACTCTGGTTTTTACCAGTTTTATCCAAACATTGCCAATCCTGATTATTATTTGATTTTTGATACATATATTGTTTTGTTGGTTTGAATTAAATTTCATTCAAGTTAACGGTAAATCTTTACTCAAATACAATTAACTAATCCACAATTAAATATTCAAAACTTTATTTCTACCACCCATTATAATTAAATTGTGGAACTACTTTTAAAGGAATTTATGTGAAAAACAAAGTTTTTGAACTCTTTTGACCCACTTCAAGCGGTCGAAAGCATTCAAAACTGGCTGTACCCTGCATTCTTGTTCAAATCAATCTTGAGAAAATGATTCATTGTGAAAAGAATATTTTATAAACAGGAAAAATCTTCAATTTTTCCGCGATAATGGATTTTTCACAATCACTATGATAACTATTCACGAATATTTCGGACAAGATATCAGTGGACCGACCCCAATAACACTATCAGGAAACGCATTCGTCATAGGGCCTATATAGGTTAAATTATGTCACAGCGGTGCAGCTGGAGCGTCATTTCATACGCCGCTGAATAATATTTTTGTTCTTATAGCTTCGTTTTGATGGTTTTTTTGCTTGCTGGATACTTTTCATTTTCTCTCCAGTGGGACGCCCCTTTCGATATGCACGTTATAATGCTGTGTTTTTTTAAGCAAGTCTTGTGTGTAATAGTGAGAGAAACGGAAATATTTGGCTCGAATCTTCTCGCCGTAGACCGAAATCACGTTTTTGTGTCTCCATGTCTAGTCACGTCGAAAGAATTCGAACGCTTTTGCGCGTCATTTCCGGCCTCTCCGCCGTGATGTGAGGATTTTTACTTATTTTTTCTTCTGTGTTTACCTCAAACACAGGTTTTTCCTTTTTATTTCTGTGGGGAAAGAAAACTATCGCTGTCTGTCGTCCTGTCGGAGAAAATCCTGAATATTGTTTCCTTGGGCTAATCTGGGATTTTCTTGAGTTCGAGAGATTTTGAGGAATTTGCAGTGGCTCCCCCCCTCCGAGCTTCCAAAATTTGCTCCCCATTTCTATTGCGCGGGTTCTGTCTCTCGGATGTCTGAAATGCCCTGGCATACAACAAAATGGAGTCGCCACTCTATTGTGTAACTTTTTTACAGTGCTTGTCCAGTGGCGTACTCGCTATTTTCTCAAGACGACGGGGAGAAAACGTGGGTTGGTTCCACGTTTTCTTTTCTTGTGGGGGGGGGGGAGGAGGGATACGTTTTTTTTTACTCGAAACACCATAATCTTCGCTCTGGGGAGGGGGGGGGGGGTAACCACCTTATGCGTACGTCTATGTAACATAGGCATTTGCTAAACCTATGGTTGTTTATTAAACCGGTACACAAATATCACTCATTACGCATACACTAGGTGAGGGGCGTTCTTGGGCAACCTATACTAGTTGCATGGGGCCCCCAATAATTTTACAACCGGGCCCCATAGGCTATGATTTTTTTGGCGGACTCTCAGACGGATATTTTCGCAGTTCCTTCTATTGTATATGTATCGGAAAATGCTTTTGGATTGGAGTCTTGTCGGCTGTGACCGGTGGTTGCTCAATTTGCTGTACGTGTACCCCCCGGAGGGTGCATGATCCCCCGTTCAGGGGTACACGAAAAATAACCAGCAATTGCGGAAGAAAAAAAAAGAAAAACTAGTGAAAAATGTGTGTGCAAATGCATTGTTATATAGTATAATATGAAGGGGGCACGTACACCTGCCACGCATTTTTGGATCTGCGTAAGCTTCCTATGCATTTCGAGAGGGTACAGAAGCTGCGTTGGGAGTACACACTCATCCTACGCATTTCTAGTGTACGCGTATATCAAGCCTTATGCTCATTTCTGGGGACACGCAAGCGTCTTACGTATTTTAAGGGGGTACGCTAATCTCCGCATTTCCGGGGGGGGGGTACACTCACTTATAAAATCTTGAACTTTACCCACCTTTATAAAATTAAACAAATTGGAGTTCTGATCTTTCTATCAATTCCTTCAACATTGAGAAATCTGTGGCCACTTATTTCACGATTCTTTCAGTGGTGGGCACACTGCCATAAATTCCGCAAATATTGGGTTTTCAGACTCCAATCACTGCGAACCGGTTTCCCACTTGAATGTCTCTCCACAAAAAGTAGGCAGATCTACATGATACTGTCATGAAAATTCAAGCATTCACCATCTCCACTTCAAAATATCGAAACCATGCAAAATATAGAAAGAGGGCCACTTGCCCTGTAAAAATTAAAAAAAAGGATTTATTTGGACCTTCGGATAAAGATTTTTTTGGTGCCTAAATTTTTTTCTTGGCTCCTAGTTTTTTTTTTTTTTTTTTTTGCAATATGTCCAGCCCTGGGTTAGTGAATGCTCTTCTCAAATTTTCGTATTGGAGGTAATTGGAATATAGAGTAATTTTCCACAAATCATAGTTAGTGGAGCCACATATTTCAGCAATTCCTTCGTGATATCCTGTTAATTTTTTCGCTTTTCTAAAAAAAAAACGTGGTTTCTCGCCATCAACCAGTTTTATTGTTTGAAACCTCGGCAATGAATCAACTGCATCCACCTTGCTTGCGGTTTCGATGAGACAGAAATAGAGCCGCCATTTTATCCTTAAGAAACGCATGGAAAAAGAAAATCGCCCTTTATTGCGCGAGGGCTCCGATGACTCGCCCAAAATGTCGTGTCAAACACAAACGATTTCTTGTCTCGAAGTATATAATGCTCGAGGAGACAATGGTTTTCGCCATTTCCTATCAGAGCAGCTGCAGCGGAACAAAATATTGCAGTGGAGCAAAAGCGCGACTTGACCGGCCCTCGAAATCACGAACTTGAGATTGGGTAACGATCCAAAAGAAATAAAAGTCATCGCCATTTTGAACGCCTACGTAATATTGGATTGTGTTTTGTGGCGAGAGATAGATGGCTACTCCACTGCCTTTTTTTTTCCGGTCAAGTGATTTAGTCATCTCACTTTGTCTCGAACGATATCCCGTTGGCCTTTTGTTTATGAATCCGGTTTTTTTTTCAGCTTCCTTGTCGATTTTGTTTCGTTTCGATTCCAAGTCTAACCGTTTTGAATTAATGTTATAGATCAAGGGTGCTCAATCTTTAGGAGAATTCGGGACACTTCATTGATTTGAAAACATGTCGCGGGCCGCTTACCGTGCCATGGGTAACATAAGTGATGTGCTGCGGACCGCTTAATTATGCTGGAATCATGCCGCGGGTCCCGTAAGTGATTTGGAACTTTGCCGCAGGTCTCTCAAGTGATTTGTGAATATACCACTGGTCCCATATAGAGTAGCATTCACCGAAAGCGCTCAAACTATAATCACAGCTTTTGGATAGGATATTGACATGGGTTGGTTAAATTCAGGTTTTTAACCGATCCGTGTCGATTTGCTATCCAAAAAGTGTGATCATAGTTTAAAACCTGTCGGTGAATACCACCCTAAGAAATCTGGAAATGTGTCGCGGGCCACGTGAAATGACTCCGAGTGCCACATTTCGCCCACGAGCAATGGGTTGGGCATGTATCTGGATCCTCAGCGCCGAAGAGAGATTAGCTAGTTTTTAAAGTTAAGGAGGATTCACACATCTACGGGCAATCACCTTGTGTCGTGTCAGACACAGCAAACATTCCTCAACATAAAAATGTGAGTCTGTGCCGCCACGATACGATAGATATGAATACGTTCATTGGTTTCATTTTAAAGAATGTTTATCGTCTGACACGACACGGTGAGTGTCCGTAGATGTGAATCCGCCCTTATGGCCATTACTAGGGTGATAGTATTGGTAATTGTGTGTGTGTGAGAGAAAAAAATCTAAATCTCTCTCCTACATTACAACTGAGATGTTTCATTTCAATACAAAATGATCAAAATATTTTATGTAAATACATTTCATGTTCATTATATCGAGCACGGCTTTAAACATGAACTAATGGCTTTAATGAGTTTTGGACGCGAAATTGTTTATTATAATTTGTATTTGGCTCTGAAAAAAAATAAGAAAACAGACATGTAACATTACACGAGCGACCAATAGCAAAAAATGTGTAAAAATTCATTGAATGATTTCTATAGCACAAAAAATGGTTTTTTTTTTTAAATCTGCATGCAATAAAATGCGCAGTTAAGCTGTTGGGAAAACTCGTTGTTAAGCAGTTGTATACAAATTATAAAATTTTTTGTATAATGGATCTGAATCAATTGTTGGACAATAGCGAGTTGTTTGGGTTGAGATTTTTCCTGAGTCCATTCCTATAGTAAATATTTTGAAATCAGTAATGCTGACGGGCGTACGCAAGATTGACCTTTGAAAGGGGGCACAAATATTTTCTTCCCGATGAATTTGCAAACACCACCCTTCGAAAAGCATTTAAAATACACGGATTAATTATAACTGCTTCGGCCGGAGCCCGTGAGCAAATAAACACAAGATTACATTAGACAGCGGGAAAAAAAGGGCCGAGTCGAGGTAATTCCACGTTTTTGACATCGATGAGAACATCTAATTTTCAGGAACATTGAGAAAATTCATAAAATTGTCAGTATACATTTCTGAGAATGAAACACATCAAATTTACACATGTCAATTTTTTACACATTTCACACATTGCCAATGCGTTTTTACGGAACTGATCAATTCCGAAAAGCATTTAAATTAACAGAGATTGGTTGTCATAGCTTATAAGGGGTATTTGCTTTGGATATTTAAAATTTTTAACCGAAATATATATTTTTTATTTTTTGGTCGGCTTGGGGAAGGGGCACGAGAACCCCTGAGCACCCCTCCTGCTTATGCCTCTGAATGCTGATTCATGGGATAGAGATAGGCAGGGCCATCTTAAGAGCATTATCGGCCCCAGGCCAATTGGTTTTTCTGAGGCCCTACCTGGAAAATTCTCGAAAATTTCAGTTCTCATTTTTGTGAGTCCCCCCCCCCCCCCTCTTCTGGCCAGGCCATGCGTTAAGACGACACTGGAGACAGATTTGGGATCGATTGGTCTTGGGACAGAGCTCTTTTAGACGGACCCATAGACAACCGTTAATCAACAGTGTCTGTTCGAACCAGAAAGCACAAAAATTGTAAGTTCGTCCATGAGTGGTCCAAACTCGGATTTGCACGTAATAGACACTTATGAAGATTTTCTTAATATACATCAGTGTTTTTAACAGTAGGCCTTATCCTAGGGTAGTGTTTCCTAACTTTAAAGACAGGCGTAGTGATTTCAAATCGTAAAAATTCTCCAGAAATGCGCAGGGGCTTGCGGACCCTGAGGTATGAGCAGGTGCGGATTCAGATGGAGGCGCTCGCCCTGCCACGAATAACATGGAAAAAATTTGTCTGTCACGTAAAATACAGGACGATCCAACGAACTTCCCCAATAAATTTTCCCCCTCCTGACACATTCCTGGGATCCGCGCCTAGGTATAAGTAACATATATGTATGCATTGAGTGCCCTGGAAATTCCTAGTGGGTTTGCTTATTCCTAGAACTGTGTAATTGTTCGTATCCCTAGAAATGCATAGGAGGCTTGCGTAACTCCTACAAATGCCCAGAAGAACTGATCCCAACACACGGACACGAGACTGAATATTTGGAAGCTTTGCTTACTCCTACAAGTGCGAAGGCGTATGCAACCCCCCGAAATGTATAGAAGTCTTGCGTATCCCTCGAAATGCATAAGAGGGTTGCTTATCCCCCTATAAATGTGTAAAGAGTGCGTACCACTTCAAATGCACAGAAGGCTTGCGTAGCCCATCGTATACTTTGCCATGCATTTAGGTTTGCATTTTTCCTAATATCTCTACATTTATTTTCTCCCATCACTGATTATTTTTTGCTAATCTTTGGTTGCTTCGTCACGTATCTCGTTTAGGGGGATGGAGATCCAGTATTATGCCAATTTTCGGCTGCCCCATACATTTATTTTTTTAAGTGAATTTATCATTTAAATAAGTTTAATTTCCACAGGCTGGAACCACGTTAACTTCTTTCTAAGGAGGAATGTGGGCGAAAGCAAAAATAAGAGTTGGACTCTGGTACAAACAGGATATTTAAAACCGAACACGCATGTTCGACCCCGTGGTTCAAATAGAAAAACATTCAAAATAGACTTCCTTCAAACGTACAAGTGCACCCTCGAGGGTAGAAAACGAACCCGAAGAAATTCCAGGCCTGTACTACATGTTTTATGCAAATTAAAGAATCAGTAATCCTTGACAACTGGATTCTTTATACGTTCTGAAAGTAGATGAACTTATGAAGCGTTAAATGCCCATGAAGAACATGAAATCCAAGGTTTATTAAACACCCTAAAAAGCCGGACGAATAATGAATGCCCTGTATAAACGAATGATATCATGCATGAAGTTATATTTTAATGGGGTAAAATAACGGTTAGTGGTCTAAAAAAGACGTTCTCGCGGAGTCAAAGGAAGTTTAATGTATTCATACGAGAAAACTAAAACAGAAAAACGTTTGCATTCTGCGTGTGTTGTGTATGAAGAGCATTTACCTTGAATAACGCCTCACGCCAGTACAAGAGAAAAAACATAATGTGTTCGGTCGGCCATGACTCACGTGATATCATCTCCTTGTGTTTTTTTTGTTGTTGCAATGGATGTTATGTTGAGTCTTTTACGCTCGGATGGCTCTTTCTTGGTATTTTCTTGTCAGTCTATTACCATTTCTTTTATGT